>NC_040079.1:100286404-100586404 GCF_003369695.1 Bos indicus x Bos taurus
TCTGTGACAGATTTTTATGCCCCAACAGGCACCAAACATCCCAGAAATGAACACTGAGGCCTCTGGTGCACTCCACTTGTGTGTCTAAGACCATACTTGGCTCAGCTTGTCTTTTTGCCGTGAGGACAGACATCAGGAAAATCTTATATTTTTCAGTTCTGTTAATTGTCTTTATTCCACAAACTCTGTTTTTATTCATTCACTTATGTAATCACTCATTCACATAGCAATTTAACAAACATTTATCAGTGGCCTGAACTTGGTTCAGGATGTTGGTGGGCTCCCAGCCCCAAACAGAAAAGAAGAGGTCCATGTCCTCATGAGGCTTATATAAACTTAGGTATCTGGTTAACTTCATGTTATTTGGTTTTAGCTTTAATAGTTTAAGCAATTTTTTCTTGTTTAATAATGAAAATTTTAAACTATGAATTTGCCTTTGAATACAGCTTTGAGAGTATGCAATTAATATTATTTAATGTCATCCTGGCTATTATTTTTGCTAACAACTGATTTGAGCTTTTCTTTAACTTAGTTTACAGGAGGATAGCTTGCAATGATGCTTGTTTAATCTCAAACAGGGATATTTTGCTTCCTTATTATTAATATCTGGTTTATTTTGCATTAAGGCCAGAGAATATATGCATTATAATTCCATTTCTAGAACTTACTATGATTTCTTTGTGGACTAGTAGTTCTGACTTTTATAAATGTTTTATTGTGAGTTGACAAAAATATATATTCTGTTTATAAAAAGTTAGAAATATGACAATGAAATGTTATATTTTATTTAGATGCTATTATATTATTTTATATACTTCATAGTATACCTATATTATAAATATACATGCCATTATATGATACTAGTAGATACTATTATTGTTTCATAAAACAATATACTACTAATAATATACTAATATATTTTTATAATAAGAATATACTTTTTCATGTTTGACTTTTTGATCTGTTAAAAACTGAAAGAGGTGTGTCTAAAATCTCCTGATATTTTTACCTTGCTTTACATATTTTGATGGTATTTTATTCACTACATAAAAATTAATTACTATTAAATCTATGCAAGAACTTCCTGGTCACTTTTAGGAGGTTTTGCTTTCAGTTCTATTTTCTTTGATATTAATATTGCTCTTTGTGCTTTTTATGTGTTATGAAATGGTCCTTCCTTGTGTATCTCTTAGATAGCATTTAGGTTAAATTTTTAGATTTTATTTTGTTCTTTTTGTTTTATACAGGCTTGTTAATGATACCTGAACAACTCCATTTTATTTAAAACATTAACCCACTTAAATGTATCATAATTCATTTATTTGGTCTTGTTCTGTTCCCTTTTGCAATATGTTTTATGCTTACCACTTGGTAGGCATATTCTTGCATGCCAACTCTTTTTTTACCCTGTTTTTTGCTATGTTGATCACACTTTTTGTTTTGCTTTTACAAAACCAAAGTAGATTGATTTGGGCTTTCCAAAGGTATCTCTTTCTGGTTGTCTATTGATGTCTACTTGCTCCAGCACCATTTGTTGAAAAAGCTGCTTTTCTTCCATTGGATTACATCTTTGTCAAAAATCAATTGGGCATTTCTGTGTGGGTCCGTTTCTCAGTTCTCTATTCTGTTCGTTGATTCATGTGTCTGTCCTTCTGCCAATAACACACAGTCTTAATACTGTAAAAATTGGGTAGTTTCTCCAATTGATTGATTTCTCCCAATTTATCATTTTTCAAATTGTTGTAGCTATTCTAGTTCTTTTCATGTAACCATTTAAATATTAGAATAACCTTGTGTGTATCAACAACAACAAAAATTCTAGGTTTATCTTTGAGCAATCTTTTTCACCAGGAAAAATGTGGAATATATTTTCTAAAGCTTATAACAAACATATCAATATATGCTAAACAAAAATTCTCTCTTTACACATGAATGATACCATAACTAAATAGGAAATTCCTGGTTAGAGCTCAAATTCTTCCTACTCCAAAATTCTATCAACATTGCTCCACTGGTATCTAATGTTCACTGTTATGCTGGAAAAGATCAAAACCAGTCATATCTCTCCATTTTTTTCTCTCTGGATGTGCAGAAGACACTTTACTGACTACTGAAATTCAAAAATTTCACCAGGATATGTTTAGGTGTTGTTTTCCTTCTGCCCAATTTGCCTTATGTGCTGTTTCAGGATATTCTTCATCTCAGAAAGTTTTTACACTGTTATTTCCTGATGTTTGCTGGGTTCAGTTTTTTCTCTTTTCTTGGAAGACCAGTATTATGTAGGTTGAACACGTGCCTTTCACACCTGTGCTCTTCATTCTTGTTAATTCCCTCTCTCTGTTTTTATCCTCTGAATCCTGGGAGAATTTTTAAAAGCTGTCTTCCAAGTCACTGGTTACTTCTCTGAAAGATAATTCTTATCTGTACTGCTTCTAACATACACTTTAAATTTTCTCATTATATTTTTAATTTCTTTACAATTCAAACTTTTCTTGTCAGTTTCCTTTATACTTACAACTGTGTAGAAATCCCTTTTCCATATTTAAAAATATAAACTTTCTTCTCTCATTTAAGAGAATCTGTATCTTTTTAAAGTTAATTGAGTGCATAATAAAGATGGGATTGTGTCCCCTCTAGTAAATCTTTAGTTGAATAAATAATATGTGAACAGGAAAAACAATCAAACATTACAAAATGTATGTAATTAAGAGGTAGTCTCCAGTCTCCATCTGGTAGTACTCCAGTACTTTGGCCACCTCATGTGAAGAGTTGATTCATTGGAAAAGACTGATGCTGGGAGGGATTGGGGGCAGGAGGAGAAGGGGACGACAGAGGATGAGATGGCTGGATGGCATCACTAACTCGATGGAATGAGTTTGAGTGAACTCTGGGAGTTGGTGATAGACAGGGAGGCCTGGCGTGCTGCAATTCATGGGGTCGCAAAGAGTCGGACGTAACTGAGTGACTGAACTGAACTGAACTGAACTCCATCTTATCCCAAATATCTATCCCTTTCCTATAATCAAATATTGCTAATAATTTCTCATTTCCTTCTGGAAATGTTTTATGCATATACAAGCATTTAGATGTATACGTTTTTAATATAGATGACTTTCTGTAAGCCTTGCTTTTTTTCACTCAACATATTTTGAAGATCATTTCATATTAGCATATAATATTTTACTTCATTCCACTAACAATGCTGTTTTCAAAGTAGTGCACAAATAACAAATATCTTTCTACATGTTTATAAACACATCTTTAAATGTATCACAGAATGGTTATCACATTCATTCACTGAAGGAACACTGTTCATGAAGTAGTGAGCAAGTAGCACTGACTGAGTCCACCATAATTCATTCATGATGGACATTTAAGTTGTCATAAGTATTTAACCATGGAAAATGTGGTCTTTTTTTAAAGCTTGGTTTTCCTCTGATTCTTGAATTGTGGGGTTGTTTCTTTGGAGGGGATGGTAAATATTTGTTCTTTCTCTTTTTTTTCCTTTTTTCTTGTTTGTACATCATTGAATAATAACAGATACATCCAAACTTGATGCTTACCCAGAAACAAGGTGGCTTAATTCTCCTTCTTTCCTCTCACCTCATTCCACTTTTCATAGTGTCCTCCTTCCAAACATAAAATGGAGATTCCCATTTATTTTATAGACCCACTTAAGAGAGTCTGAAAGAATAACACCAATATGTTAATATTTATCTATGGGTGGTTGAGTTATAGGAGATTTTCACTTTCATTTTTATGCCTTTTATATTGCTTAAATTCTTTACATTGGAAAAATATCAATATTACAAGAAGAAAAAATAATGCCATGAAAATTTAAAATATACCATTCCCAGTTCAACAGCCCACAATATGGGAACAGGGACCACTGAATGTGAAAGTTGCCCCATAAGAGGGATTTCATCTCTATGCCATTTTTCAAAGTGTATCAAAGCCAGTAATACACTGGCAAGCTTTCTGTTGGTTTTGGCCCTTGTAGCAAGAATTATGGAGTCTCTTCAACGCCAACCCAAAAGATGTTTCCCCTTCTTTACTGCTAACAAAATCTCAATTTTGCTTAGACAGAAAATGAAGAAAAGGATTAAATAGACGAGAGTTCAATGAAATGATTACTTAGAGTGGTTTGAGCAGGTTCCAAGGATCAGCGACAGTAGAGAGGTAAAACCTACTTTAGGCCTGAAGGAAAAGAGGGACAAGAGGTTATTGAACCCAAGGGAAAGCTACAGTTGCAGGAGAATATCTTCTAGAAGGAGCTGTGGCCTTTGGAATAAAGAGAATGGTGTTACCAAAACCCAAAGAGAGCTGGAGCCACAGAAGCTGGACTACTTACCCAAGAGGAGTTGTGCCAGTGGCAGCCCAAACAGGGAGGAAGCTGGCGGGAATAATACCTCACCATTATTTTTTTTTTTTTTAACCTCCTGCCTTCAGATTTCCTCTCATGTCTCCTGGTACCAAGACTCAATGAGAAGCCAGATAGCAAAGGAGATTAGGTTATAGATATCAGCCCTTGAGGTAGGTAGCAACTTAAGAAAAGCAGAGAAATATACATATTTTACATCCTGTATTGCATTTCCTTGGCCCACCATTTTGTCCTGGCCATTGCTAGGTCACCCAGCTGCAGCAATAGCCCCTGGACTCAGTTTCATAGTATGTCTCTTGTTTCTCCAGAATCCTTTACCTTCATCGTCTGAGACCCCTACACGAGACTAGCCTGCTTACCCATTCTGCAGCGTATTCAAGCTATACATGTAAGGAGGTTAGCGGCCTCTGGGGCAACTGTTGGATTGGGTTTGGAAACCAATAGAAAAACATAATTTTTTTCATGTCTTGAGCAGACAATTCTGAGATGAAAAAAGATTCACAGAACAGACACAGTTCTTCAAAGGTTCTCAGACTGAGCCCCAGGTACCCATAACAGTAACCAGCATTCAACAACTCAACTCTTGAATTAACTTTACCTCCTCCTCTGTTTTACTACTCCCAGTCCCTTGACTCCTATTGCCTGATATCATTTCCCCAAATGACTACCTTCATGTATCCCTTTCTCAAATTCTGCTCTAGGGAACCTAAGATAAAATAGACAGAAAAGGGTAGTTTTGGAGGGGCGGGTGTCCTCTCTTTTCCCAAGTGATGCAGGGGTAAGTAACCCTTTTCCAAAATGCAGGTATAGATTCTGATTAGCCCACAGTGATAGTTTGGAAAAGGGTGTGTGATTAGTTTGAGCTAATAATAAAAGAAATAAGTTGCTCTAGTTTTATAATGTAAGTGCAAACTGCAGCACAGGGTCAGTTCTAAACAGGCAGTCTAAAATATGACACTACTGAAAAACACATAATGTCTCCATCGGGTTCAAAACACTTTCAAGGGTTTAGGTAAAAAATCAATAATCCAACAGTTTCTGGTGCCACAGTCATAGACAAGAGTTGGGACTTCACAGGAGAGATGAGGGTTGCTTGTGGTTTCCACAAATGTCTATCCAGAGTACAAGGGATGGGAAAGAATGAGGCTTAACTCTTTATCAAATATGTGGTTTGATTTTCCCATAGTTTTGAGGATGTACGCACTCTGCTCTGATTCCACAAGAAAAGTTAATAGTGTAAACCACAGGTTGGCATACTTTTTTTTAGAAAGGGTCAGATAATAGGTATTTTAAGCCTTATAAGCCATGCAGTCTTTTAAAAAGGAGACACAGAACGAGCTTACATAAATGGACATGGCCATGCTCCAGTGAAACTTTGTTTACAAAAGTAGGCGGTGTCCTCAATTGGCTTCTAGGTTTTAGTTTGCTGACACTGGTATAAACCAAGCAGCCCTTTGTTGTCACCTCACAAAGAATCCAATTAACACTGCACCTCAGTGAATACTTTCCTCAAAATGTGAACGATTTCATCAGTAAATTTAAAAAATTAGACTATCCAGCAGCTTTCGTCCAAAAAATTTCATTTTCTCTTAAGAATATTTGCCTTCTACTAATGCTATTTGCAGAAAAAAAAAATCAAATCAGCAAAATGATGTCTAATTGATCAACTCAATTAGAGCTGTCAATTGCCTAATTGATCAACTTATTTTTCAACTCAAAACAGTTGAAAATATCTCCCAGAATATCTCATTCTGAAACTTTTAGTCCTCCAAAAAATAAAACTGAAAGTACAAGATCTGAGAACCTATCATAAAAGTCCATTAATGTAAAAACCACTAAGTAGAACTAAAGAAAAATACATTTGTTCAAAAGCAATCACGTAACTAAACCAAAAAGTAGTCTCCTGGAGATAACCTCATGTTAAAAGAGTTTCATGTTTTCTTGAGAGCCTTTCATGCTGAAAATTCTAAAAGCCCACTGGCTGCACACAGTGGCAGAATGCAACAGTGATTTCACAACCCCAGGCAAAATTATATAACGAAGTAAGGATATGACGGAGTCTGTTTCTTATCCAGTAGTAAATAATCTGCAATTGCACAAATTAAAATTTGGTCCAGCCCCAGATGCTAATTGCAATACCAGGCAGAGTGTACTCAAGGTTTAATTTGCATCAAATAGAGAAGAGCCTTCCAGTACCAGGCATTGAACCCCGTGTTGGAATGCTGTAGCTTTTTCTAAAGCAAAATAACACACTCCCAACATCATTGTTCAGCTGCACCATAGATATCTCTGTGGGAGTTTTCTAACATATTACTGACAAGAGTTGGCCCTATTTAATCTATAATCATGAATGCCATCAGTGCCTATGGTTAGAGGACCATAAAGCCAAAGAATAGCATACACTCGGGTCTTGTTCAGACTAAATTGCTACAGAATAAGGGCCAAATAACATAGTAACTGTGACTGCATCATTAGATAGACCTCTCAAAATAGTTATTTCTTTGTCCTGAGTATTTAATGGAAAAATTAGCAATTCCTTTGCAGTTAAGAATTTATTTATTTTTTCTGATAAGCAAATGTTTAACTTTCCCACCAAACAATGATTTTTCTTTACTTGTCAACGCGCACATTTTCTATCAAGGAGCACAGAATTTTATTTGGTATCTTCTCTAGATATTCCGTAAACCGGATTGATTTATCAAGTGTAGATTTTGATGTTGAGCAACTTACAGCTACATAGCATAATTTAGTCAAATTCAAACAGATTCATTAAAATCATCAAAATCACTAAGCAAGCACTGGGATCTTATAGCAACATGTGTATTCAGGTATGAGTGTGAGGGGCAGGACTTCTACTCACTTCTATTTTATCACAAAAGACCTCCTAAGAGAGAGTATTGTAGAAAACACAGAAGTTCAAGTCCAGAACTTGGTGAGCTGGGAGATGGATCAAGCATGAAAGATGAATATAGAAAAAAAAATCTATTTAGAACATGTATATGCCACTTAGATGAATGGGAACTAGAGTAAGTTTGCTTAAACAGAGCGTAGGAGAACTAGTCTGATTATGAAAAGTTAAGATGAATGGGAACTAGAGTAAGTTTGCTTAAACAGAGCGTAGGAGAACTAGTCTGATTATGAAAAGTTACAATGGTCCCTAAAGAGACCCTATTGGGGTCACATGAAGGTTGTGTTTAAGTAATGGATGAGACACTTCCATTAAGTAATGGAAGTCAAAAGAAATACATCATACTTGCCGTTCATAAGGCTTTGCAAAGGATATCAAGCACATTGATTACATCCTGATAACAAGTCTGAGGTAGATGTACTATCCCCAGTTTCCTCACAAGGAAGTAAAGGAAACAGGTGGTGCTGGTGGTAAAGAATCCACCTGCCAATAGAGGAAACTCAAGAGGTGCGGGTTGAGTTCCTGGGTTGGGAAGATCCCTTGGAGAAGAAAATGACAACCTACTCCAGTACTCTTGCCTGGAAAATCCCATGGGCAGAGGAGCCTGGTGGGCTACAGTCCATGGAGCCCCAAAGAGTTGGACACGACTGAGCACATGCACATTAAGACTATTTAGCTGGTAAATGGTAGAATAAAACAATGAACAAACAAAAATCCTCTTTTCATTGTATAGAAGTGTTATTTCCATTCTACCACAGCACCCTTTGTATGAAGGACAGAGAAGCCACATGTCACAGTACATGCACTCCTGGACTAAAGGATGCAATAAGTTCCAAAGTGAATGATGCAGTAAGTTCCAAAGTGAGCTAAACATGTTTGACTTCAGTAATCTAGTACTTCCCGGGCCTTGCCATTGTTGGCTATCTGTGGGACCTCATTAATGGCAATAACCCAAATTGCACTGGTCTTTCCTCTCCCTGCATTACACATACTCTCACTTCTTTGCAAACCCCTCCATACACTTCTGGGAGTTCCAGGGGTGCCTCACGCATCCCCCAACCCTGTCTTTTCAGTGATGCCCACTCCCTTGACGCCACCTGAGGGCAGTGCCTCACAGTGCTGCTACTACAGCCGCGTTCCACGAGAACACTGACGTCTGACCAAGACAGCCTTAATGTTCGCTCAACTTGACTAACCAACTTCACATGGGCTTCTTCCTCACTCTAGTGTCCTGATCTCCCTTTTCTTAGAGACTTTATTGAGGAAAACTTGCATCTGTACATTTTATTATCTGCCCCTTTAAGTTGTAAATCATCTCCCAGTCTCTTGCCAGTTTCACAACCCAGAAATATCCTTCTCAAGGACTTGGGAGTCATACCTGTGAAATACAATCATAGGGAAAGACAGGACACCTATCTCTTTATCTCTGTAGGAGGTAGAGGCCTGACTTCAGTGAGTGCCAAGTAGCAAACACAGATGGACTAAACACATGACCCAACCTCCCCACTAATAACCTCTAGTTACTTTCCATTAGCTCACCCCACTAGTTAAAAACCTCCGACCTTTTGTCCTATTGAAGTTGAGTTCATTCTCTCTCCCTATTATAATTATCTGGAATAACGTCTTGTTTAACTCCACCCAGTGCAATTTATCCAGACCAAAATGCTAACACTGGAAACCTCTCAAAGTAGTAAATCCCCAGCAACTCAAAGAGGTGCAAAGACAACACCTTTATGACTCGGGTCACAGTTTGTAAGTTGTGAGAAAGCCAAAGGACCCTCACTCTTTCCATATCTCATGGAGCCCTTCATGCAAACATGTCCTCCACCTTCTTGCTGTAGGTCTACAGACTGATATAGAGACAGTATGACAGGCAAACACCATGCTTCTCTCTACATCTCAATTCTTCAGTTAGGTGATCAAATAAAACAAACCATTTTCTTCCTACCCACCCCCTCACCCACCCACCATTATTTTTTACTACAAATGGATCTACTCACTAGATACCAATCATGCCCACAGATAATTGAATTCCAGGACATCTCAGGTGGCTCAGATGGTAAAAAATCTGCCTGCAATGAGGGGACCTGGGTTCAATCCCTGGGTCAGGAAGATCCCTGGAGAAGGAAATGGCTACTCATTCCAGTATTCTTGCCTGGAGAATTCCGTGGACTGAGGAGCCTGGTGGGCTACAGTCCATGGGTTTGCAAAAAGTTGGACACCACCGGGCGACTAACACTTTCATTTCACTTTCACTTTAGTCCAAAGATCCCTATTTCACTTAGATGAGTGAAATAACGTGATAGGGGTGCTTAAAAATAGAACAAATGAGAAAAAAATGAAGCATTCTCAAATTTTCTTTATCCCTTTTACATTCTTTGAAGGATCCAGTTCAAACAACCATTCATAAAGCATATTTAAACACTCATATGCTTTGTACCACCCACTGATTTTTCAATTTAAGTTTAAAGGCCAGCCCAGCACGTTTAGAGCCATTGTACTGCCCAGAAGGGAAGAAAAAAAATTTTTTAAGAGATTAGCAGCACGGGTGGAATCCAGAGGAAATAGATTTAAGTTCAGTATTAGAAAGGGCTGTAACAGTTACAGGAATCCAGCACTCTAATCAACTGTTTTAAGAAAATGGTTTTGTCCATGTTGGAACCTGGGTAGAGGCTGGAGATAGCATTCAGGATGTTGTAGAGGAAATTCATGCAACAGGTAGGATACCTGACTTCTCCGAGGACACTTCCAACTCTTAGATGATACTGTGTGATGTATTTGCTACTTGCAAAATATTATTCTTGTGGGTTCATTAATGAGATCTTAATTTCTTTTATATATATTCAGTTCAGTTCAGTCACTCAGTCGTGTCCGACTCTTTGTGACCCCATGAATCACAGCATGCCAGGCCTCCCTGTCCATCACCAACTCCCAGAGTTCACTCAAACTCATGTCCATCGAGTCGGTGATGCCATCCAGCCATCTCATCCTCTGTCGTCCCCTTCTCCTCCTGCCCCCAATCCCTCCCAGCATCAGAGTCTTTTCCAATGAGTCAACTTTTCGCATGAGGTGGCCAAAGTACTGGAGTTTCAGCTTTAGCATCAGGCCTTCCAAAGAACACCCAGGGCTGATCTCCTTCAGAATGGACTGGTTGGATCTCCTTGCAGTCCAAGGGACTCTCAAGAGTCTTCTCCAATGCCACAGTTCAAAAGCATCAATTCTTCAGCACTCAGCTTTCTTCACAGTCCAACTCTCACATCCATACATGACCACTGGAAAATTATATGTATTAGTACCTCATTAATGAGATGGAAAAATCGCTCTTAAATATAGAATATTTCTTTCTAAAATGAACATCTAATAACAAAAGTCATTTTTTATCAACATATCAACTTCATGGCAGAAAAGGTAATGGCACTGAATATCTAGGTGCATTTAACTGGTTACTATATACCTGCCATCAGCTTTGTACTCTGATATCAAATGTGAATTGATTTAGTTATTCCTTACAGCAATCTCCATGCAATTAGGCATTGCTCACTCACAACTAAGTGATCTGAGCACTACAGAGATAAGTAAAGTGCTCTTTATCTGTTTCTACAAGTGTTTCATTAGATCGCTTTCCAGAGCTCTGTGCCAGACATCAAACTACCCCAGAAGACAGAATCCCTACTCTCAAACAGCCAAAGCTGTAGGAGAGAGCGAGCTAGCTCAGGACAGGAATCAGATGGTTTTCTTTCAGTTGATCTTCCCCTCCTTCAGGTTGGTGAGTGAACAGCTGGGCTCAACCAATGCTGGAAGTCAAGCCAATTGGCCCAGTTACATTTCTGGAGGTCATCCAATCTTGCTGGCATGGAAAGCCACAAAATGTTTGACAGCAAGAAGAGACTCCAGACTTTAGGACACTTTAGTCTTTAGGATGTTCTAGGCATGAGTAAGTCACCTTACCTTTTCAGGTCTTAAGATCTCACACACATCTGCAAATTGGGAATGATATCACATACTCTGATGCCTACAAGGCACTGTAAGAATTAAAAGATAAAAATGCTATGTATGTATTATTTAGAAGTGGTTATTATTTTTGAAAAAAAGGAATAAATGAAGAAAAGAGCCACTTCGCTGCTAATCAGGAAGGCCCTAGACTTCCGTCCATATATATTCCTGGTGCCCAAGTCACAGTAGAAAAAGGGCAGAGGCTGGGTTAGCGTTTCCTAACAAGTCATAGAAAATTAAGGTAGAATTTATGAGATTCTAATTTCTTCACCAATAATGTCAACTGCTAACCAAGGCCCTAGATATAAAATCCAAAGAATTTTGCTTGTGCTAGACACAAAATATTTCTTCCTTTATTCCCCACTTGGCATATGTGTAAAGCTTTTGAATATATGCTTAATAGGAAATTTATCTCCTCAAAGATGCCATCGTTTGTTAGGAGAATTTTAAAATTTTTCTTTAAAAACCGTTTATTTTAAAGCTTTTAGCTCTAGTGGGGAGGAATACTAAGAGTAATCGTTGGCTCTCCGTTTGGCTACATGGCTTCACTTTGCTCTAACTGCTATTATTTACCTCTGTGATTATGTTACCAAGAGGAAAAGCCTATTACATAAGAAAAACCATTTAAAGAATTTATTGGTATTGTGTGTACTACTCTGCTCCTCAAAACAAATGGAGGGCAGAGTTGTCTGTGATTGTTGGAATCTAGTACTCTTGGAATTGTGTCAAGAATATAAACAGGGAGACTCCCCATCCACTAAAAGCCCATATATACTGTTGACTCTAATGAGGTTCTTAGATTTTAAAACTTAGAGTAGCCCATCAGAATCATAGAATTCTGATTCCAGCCAAAAATAAAACATCTGACAACCCTTTTCTGCAAGGATAATGCTATTTTTCTGAAGGTGGGAGAAATATTTTAATAGCGAGAATGAAAAGATGTATCATTTTCCCCCAAAAAACACAACTCTGGAAGAGAGCAATTCAGTTTCTTTTTTTGTTTGCATCTTCATCCCTGTCTTTTCTTTACTTTTACCAACGATATATAAGATAAGCTTCTCTTTATCAAATTTTACTTTGAAAGACTAGGAGTTTAAATGCAGTTGGCATTCCCTGCTGCTCTAGTCAGAGCACAGAGAATTATGGCCAAGTATATCTTTAAAGTCAGCGTGTTGGCTTAGACACAGGCCAGCTTTCATGCAAAGGTGCTTTATGAATCATGAATCAAATGATAGCATAATAAAAGTGCACACCTCTGGAAGTCTCCATCTAATGCATTTTGGGTGGAGAAAGAATATCTAGTCTCTCACTTCAGAAACTATGGAAGTGAAATAAAAATGGCTTATATTTATCAAAATCTACACATTCTTTTTTCCCTTCCTTTTTTTTAGGAGGCATTACTTATTTACAATGTGTTCTCTCTGGCATAGTCTGTGAGAGGAAACATCTTGTTTGCCCAACACTCTTTAAAAAAATGGTGAGCCCATGAACATCCATTACGGCAAGTCCCTGCAATAGAAGTGTTAACAACTTTGATGACAATATAAATCAAGCAAAGGTAATGGGAAGCACACACCCAAAGGTTAAAAGCAATGATGAAGGTCATTCCCAAAAGTTGTCCAAGAATATTTCTAAGTGCTTTTGTAGTGTGAATAGTTGGTGAAAGTCTCTTGAATTTATTGCAGTATTAAACTCAGGCACAGCTTTATTTGAAAGTTCCTCTTGAGTTTTTCCCCATTCCTTCTCCACATTTTTCCATCCCAGAAATTTTCTTAGAACTGACATTTGAGCTATAGAGTTTAAGAAAACATGTTAAATCACAAAAGAGATAGTCTATAATATTTATTCATAGGGGTGAGTGGGAGGAAATTTTGTCCCCATAAAGTCCGGCTGAAAAGAAGAGCAATTTTCCTTTCTCCCCTGGCCTGTCTGGTCTTTCTGTGACAAGCTGTTATTGAAAAATTGTGTTGAAACTTTTAGTCACTCAGTCATGTCCAACTCTTTGTGACCCCATGGACTGCAGCCTGCCCGGCTCCTCTGTCCACGGAATTTTCCAGGCAAGAATATGGGAGTGGGTTGCCATTCCTTCCTCCAGGGGATCTTCCTGATCCACGGAGTAAACCTGTGTCTCCTGCACTGGCAGGCAGATTCTTTACCACTGAGCCACCAGGTAAGCCCATATGTCATTAAACCCACTCTCTATTTCTGAGGCTATGAATTTGAAAAGCCAGTTCCATTGAAAAGCCAGTTCCAAAGGGAGCAGTTCAGAAAGCTTCAGGCAGACGTCAATGGAAAGTACTCCCCGGCCCCCTCCCTTCTTAAAATTAATGAGGATTCTTTGCACAGATTACCTACAGCTCAAAGCATTGGCATACTGATATCCATTCAGCTTCTCTCCATGTGAAACCCCTGGGGAAGACTTAAGTCTCTCAACACCCTCATAAAGTATTTCCCATCCACTCTTCACTCTTTTATCCCCAGCCCAATATGACTTTTCTTTGGGGAAACTCCACTTAAAAAAAAAAACAAAAAACATTTCCCAGACTCCTTTGCAACTAACTGTAGAAGAACCAACTTTGGCCTTTAATACCTAATTGTACTTCTCAGAGTTTTGCTTTCTGTGTCCTTCTTCGTTTTCTGTCTACCTAGGATGGTAGCTGGAGCAGGCCTACTGTGACCATGAAATCACCATGTAAATGAGAACCATATAGAGATAACTGGGTAACAGAGCAGAAGGATAGAGCTCTGATATTGATATTAAGGAACTGCTGTGGCAGCCTGCAATGCCTTTTCTGGACTTCTTTTTAAATAAACCAAAGCTTGGTTAAGGCAACTTTGGCTGATTTCTATTACATGCAACCAAACGCAGTTCCTAACTGATATGCTAGTCGTGGTTCATCTAGTGTCCTAGAAGGTGGGGTAGTTGAACTCTTCTCTGTTCTCTTTTCTATTTGTTGTCATTGTCCTAATATCTGTATCTACTTCCTTCAGAGTCTTCCCTTTTGATTGTCAAGAGACTGTTTTTCCTTCAATCAAACTCAGTTTTTGTTATGCAGTCTTTGGCTTTTGAAAATACTGATTTTGATGTGAGTTTAAAAAGCCTATTTTAGAAGTCAAAGGCTGAACATCCATTGATTTTTATTCTTCTTGTTGCATTCCAGTTACAACAATCTTAACTCTCCTCAAGGAAATGTGAAAATCTCTGATCACTGAGGAAGTGATCATACACTGGGAATTGTGGACAAAAGAAAATACAAATTTGTTTGAAGTATTACATCAAGTAACAGAAAAAAACAGGCTTATAAATTTATTAAAGCCCTTTTAAATGTCCAAGTTACTCATTACAGTCAATAAGGTAAGTTTTCTAACTACATGCTAAAGAGAGATGGGATGCCCAAGCTTAGTCCTGTCTAGCTTTAACATGCTCAGAATACTTATATTAGCTTACAATGGGGCAAAATTATCTAACACAAGTCTATTACATAGTAAAATGGTGAATATCTCATGTAACTTATTTCACACCACTGCAAAGTTTAACAGAGAAGGCAATGGCAGCCCACTCCAGTACTCTTGCCTGGCAAATCCCATGGACCGAGGAGCCTGGTAGGCTGCAGTCCATTGGGTCGCTAAGAGTCGGACACGACTGAGCAATTTCACTTTTACTTTTCACTTTCATGCACTGGAGAAGGAAATGGCAACCCACTCCAGTGTTCTTGCCTGGAGAATCCCAGGGACAGCAGAGCCTGGTGGGCTGCCGTCTATGGGGTTGCACAGAGTCGGACACAACTGAAGCGACTTAGCAGCAGGAAAGTTTAAAATTCTTAAACTGTTTTTGAACTATCATAATTCAGGGACCATCTATACACACCACAAAGATTTCTCAAGCAGTTTTCCAAACTCTTGTCTAAATTATCATTAGCAACAACCATGAAAAACATATGGCATGTATTATCTACCAGCAAATGCAAGTGTTTCATATGGAAAATATATGTCATTAATAGCTTAAAAATTGTTAAGAGAACTTCATGAAACTAAAGTATATTAAAGAATATAATTTATTTGCTTGATTGGATGCCAGAAAATAAATATGAATTTCAGAACTTGCTTACCTAAAAGTTCCTCAAAGTTTAGCCACAGTTTATTGGTCTCCCTAGATCTGGCAATATTTATGGTAATATCTTTTTCCCATAATTTTTATAAAGAAGATAAGTTCTTGAGGAATATCTTAAAATACTATTTAACCAATACTTCTCACTATGTTTTTAGAATAATGGAAACTTTACGTATACTATGTGTCACAAAGTCCTCATGACTATGATGAGTTTTGTGACCTCTTCACCAAATGTCATTTAAACATGCTAGGAGAAGGCAATGGCACCCCACTCCAGTACTCTTGCCTGGAAAATCCCATGGACAGAGGAGTCTGGTGGGCTGCAGTCCATGGGGTCGCTAAGAGTCGGACACGACTGAGCGACTTCACTTTCACTTTTCACTTTCATGCATTGGAGAAGGAAATGGCAACCTACTCCATTGTTCTTGCCTGGAGAATCCCAGGGATGGGGGAGCCTGGTGGGCTGCTGTCTATGGGATCACACAGAGTTGGACATGACTGAAGTGACTTAGCAAGGTGTAATGTAGGACTATTCACTAATTTCAGGTATGTGGTAAAACATAAAAGAAATATACTGCATTAAACATTTAATAATGGCCCATAATATATTTTTATACACCTTTAAATTGAAGTACACCATATACACAGAACACAAATGTGAAATGAAATTACTACCCAGATTAAGATCTAGAATGTAACTGTCAGGATTAAAATGAGAAATAGACAAATCCACAGTCATAATTACTTCTGTCAATTTTTATATATTTTGAAGCTGTTTTGTTAAGTGCATACATGTTTAGAATTGTTTTTGGCTTCTGGCTTAACTGATCCTCTTTCATTATGAAATATCATTTTCATGCCTTTCAATATTTCTTGCACTCTTTTTTGCCTAATGTTATTATAGCCATGTTGAATTTTTGCTATTGTTTCTTTGGTGTACCTTCTTTCATCCTTTTATTTTCAATATATATATTTAAATGGATCTCTGTAGAAAGCATATAATTGTATTTCATTTTTATAATCCATTTGTGTTTTAAATAGTGCTTAGTCCATTATATGTAATAACCAATGCAGTTGCATTTAACAGTATCTCAATAACTGTTTTTTGTTCCATCTGGTCTTTGTTTCTTTTTTAGTCTTTTCCTCCCTTCTTTAGAATTCAATACATTTTCAATACATTTAATAAAGGTTCCTTTTATTTCTTCTTTAGCTTGTTTATTTTACATTGTTATTAATTTTAGAAGTTAGAGATTATTATATTCTCTTTGCTATCACATAATCCTCTTAATATTAGTACTTTTATCATTTTTAAATAATGCAATAACCTTGTAACAATTTAACTCGATTCACATGCCACTTGATGTTTATGACATTACAGTCATATATTTTACATTTATATATTATTAATATAAAAATTAAACCACAAAGATAGTATTGTTAAACACCTATATCCTTTGATATTTACTCATATATTTACACTTTCCACTGCCTTTTATTTCTTTCTCTAGTTTTATGCATCCATCTGGAACTGTTATACTTACCTTTGGTCTCAAGAATTTCTATTAGCATATCTTACAGTCTACTTCTACTCATGACAAACACTCTCAGATTTTATCTAATTTCTTTATTTCATCTGTATTTTTGAATCATTTTAGATTTATATACATCTATTTCTGCTTTATTGACTATGCCAAAGCCTTTGACTGTGTGCAACATAATAAACTGTGGAAAATTCTGAAAGAGATGGGAATACCAGACCACCTGACCTGCCTCTTGAGAAACCTGTATGCAGGTCAGGAAGCAACAGTTAGAACTGGACATGGAACAACAGACTGGTTCCAAATAGGAAAAGGAATACATCAAGGTTGTATATTGTCACCCTGCTTATTTAACTTATATGCAGAGTACATCAGGAGAAACACTGGGCTGGAAGAAGCACAAGCTGGAATCAAGATTGCCAGGAGAAATATCAATAACCTCAGATATGCAGATGACACCACCCTTATGGAAGAAAGTGAAGAAGAACTGAAGAGCCTCTTGAAAGTGAAAGAGGAGAGTGAAAACGTTGGCTTAAAGCTCAACATTCAGAAAACTAAGACCAGGGCATCCGGTCCCATCACTTCGTGGCAAATAGGTGGGGAAAGAGTGGAAACAGTGGCTGACTTTATTTTTTGGGGCTCCAAAATCACTGCAGATGGTGACTGCAGCCATGAAATTAAAAGACGCTTACTCCTGGGAAGGAAAGTTATGACCAACCTAGATAGCATATTCAAAAGCAGAGACATTACTTTGTCAACAAAGGTCCATATAGTCAAGGCTATGGTTTTTCCAGTGGTCATGTATGGATGTGAGAGTTGGATTATAAAGAAAGCTGAGCACCAATGAATTGATGCTTTTGAACTGTGGTGTTGGAGAAGACTCTTGAGAGTTCCTTGAACTGCAAGGAGATCCAACCAGTCCATCCTAAAGGAGACCAGTCCTGGGTGTTCATTAGAAGGATTGATGTTGAAGCTGAAATTCCAATACTTTGGCCACCTGATGCGAAGAGCTGACTCATTTGAAAAGACCCTGATGCTGGGAAAGATTGAGGGCAGGAGGAGAAGGGGACGACAGAGGATGAGATGGCTGGATGGTATCACCGACTCAAAGGACATGGGTTTGGGCAGACTCCGGGAGTTGGTGATGGACAGGGAGGCCTGACGTGCTGCGGTTCATGGGGTCACAAAGAGTCGGACACAACTGAGCGACTGAACTGAACTGAGATTTATATAAAAGCTGAAAAGACGGTGCTGAGAGTTTCTCTACAGCTTTCACTCAGAACTCCCTAATGTCAGCATCTGAAATACTTCAAAACTAAAACATTAACACTCATTACCTAAACTTTATTCATATTTGACCATATTTTCCACTAATGTCCTTTTTCTCTCCTAAAGTACATAATAAGATAATAGCATCTAAGAGAATCCCAGGGACGGGGAAGCCTGGTGGGCTGCCGTCTATGGGGTCACACAGAGTTGGACACAACTGAAGCGACTTAGCAGCAGCAGCAGTAACTTTATTTTTTGTAGAATATTTTACTGTGTATAAAACTCTCTATTGGTCACTGTTTTCCTTCCATCTCTTTTAAAAATGGCATTCTACCACTGATCAGCATACCTATAATAGTCATGTGCCACCAGGTCACACATTCGGCTGTGCTGCTGGCTCACCCTACCCACCAGGTGGCCATAGCAGTCAAACACCAATGGCCTTACAGCCAGCTGCAGTGAAGGTCTGTTCTACCCACCAATGCACCTTCAGCAGTTGGCCCCAACACAACAGAAAGGTTCATACAGCCCACATAGGGAAAACCCTGAAGTATGTGACTGTAATGGCCAGAGGTCAGTATGCTGCTGGGTCCCAGAAAACATCTCCTATATAAGGTCATGTCTCCAAGAGCAGGAGATATAACAAACCTAACTAATACAAAGAAATAAGCAGGACTAGGTAAAATGAGGAGATGGATGGTTATGTTCCAAGAGAGAAAACAAAACAAACCCTCAGGAAAAGAACTAAAAAGAGAGATAAGCAATCTACCTAATAGAGAGTTTGAGGTAATGGTCATAAAAATGCTCCCGTATGTCTGCCAGCTTGCTTTTCAGCAGAAACTTCTCAGGTCACAGAGGACTGACTCAGTACACTCAAAATGCTGAAAGGAAAAAACCTACAACCAAGAACGATTTACAAGCAAAATTATCATTTCAAATTGAAGGAGAAATAAAGAGTTTTACAGACAAGCAAAAGCTAAAGGTGTTCATTACCCCTAAACAGGCCTTACAAGCAATGTTAGAGGTCTGCATTTACTGATTATTTTTGCTCTTTCTTATTGGTTGTATTATCCTATCTTTTCATTGTCTCATAATTTTTATTGTATATTTTACATTGTATAAAAAATAATTGTACCACCTGCTAAGAATGTTATATTCCCCAAAGAAATGTTATTCATTTTTTTCTCTCAAGTAGATAAATAAAAAAGTTGATTATTTGAATCCAATCAGAGATTTAACTGAGTCAGGTCTAGGTTGCAATTTCAGTCAAATGAAGTTTCCATTCATTTTAAAATGTTCCTTAGTCATGGGCATTCTGGACTTTTGCTTTAGGCTCTGGAAGGTCTTTGTCTCTTTAATCCTGAAAAACTATAGGAGATTCTATTCTGTCTTTTATGTATATTGAGCTGAACTCCAGAGTTTCCTACTCCATACTATTTCAAATATATATCAAACATATGCCAAGTATTTTGATGTGGAGACTGGCCATGACAAGCCTTCTCTCTCAAGCAGTACCTATCTCTGTTGTTTAGTTGCTAAGTTGTGTCAGACCTTTTGTGACCCCATGGACTGTAGCCCATCAGGCTCCTCTGTCCATGGGATTTCCCAGGCAAGAACACTAGAGTGCCATGCCATTCCCTTCTCCAGGGGACCCTTTACCTCTGAGCCAGCAGGGAAGCAATACAATTGCTAGAAATTTCACCTTCTACAGGTGGTGACCCCATCTCCAAGCAAGGTCTCAGGGGAAAAAGGAACTATGCTTTTGAGTCCCCTCTGAATTCAATCAATCATACTATCTTATACCATTCTTAAAAGAGGTAACCAAACAAAAAAGAACCAAACTTGAAAAAAAATGGTAGTTACCAGAAGCTGGAGCAGTTGGGGGAAGGATAAGAATAAGAGTATGTACTTGCAAACAAGGTCCTATTGTGTAGTACAGGGAACTATATTCAACATCCTGTGATAAACTTTAATGGAAAAGAATATGAAAAGAATACACACACACACACACACAACTGGGTCACTTTGCTGTATAGCAGAAATTAAACACATTGTAAATCAACTATATCTCACTAAATTACAAGAATATATAGTTGAAACTAGTAGATAAAGTCATGGATATCTAATACGTAGTACATGATTATAGACAACAAAAGCTGTATTATAAACATTAAGCTTGCTAAAAGACTAGATCTTAATTATTCCCACCACTAGAAGATATGATAATTATGTGGCATGACAGTGCTACAATGGCAATCTTACTATGATATAAATGCATCAGTTCAAAACATTGTGCACCTTAAACTTACATGGTAAATTTATACTGTGTCAATTATACCTCAACTTTTTAAAAAGCTCCAGTTTATATTATATGTCATAAAAGCTTTTTTA
Source organism: Bos indicus x Bos taurus (assembly GCF_003369695.1). NCBI lineage: Eukaryota > Metazoa > Chordata > Mammalia > Artiodactyla > Bovidae > Bos > Bos indicus x Bos taurus. The sequence goes on from NC_040079.1 coordinate 100,306,996, forward strand.
AAAGCTCTAGTTTCTCCCTCAGCAGAATTCCTCTGTTTAGATTAAGACCAATCTTGTTCCTAGACCAAGTTAGAAATGCCCCTAGAGAAGAAAATGGCTGGCAATTATGAACCTATCTAGGAAAGGCTCTTCCCTGTCTGGAATTTTATTTCATCTATTCTCCTTACTAATAAAGCAGTGCAATTTCTTTAAAAAAATAAACCTGTATTTTTTTAATTTGCTATTTTAGTGGGACTATTGCCTTTCCATGGTCTATTACATCAAACTGGTAAGCAAGATTTTAATCCCATTACACCTAAACAAACAAATGTATGTTTAATTATTTGAGCTACATGCTAAGAAACAGAATTGTAAATGGTCTTAAAAACAAGCCTTTTCCTCTACTGTTGACAAAAGTCTGAAAACAGTAATGATACTCTAGACAATACAGAATCACTGGCATTACCCCCTCACCAGTGTCTAAAGTGGCCAGGGTATAACCAGTCTCCAAAATATGCCAGTTAAAAAGCAGTTGACTCATTCATTACAACACTAGTCGTATACACATAGGATGATTATATATCCCAATTTTCCCTGGACAGTTTTATGTTGTAACTACAATCAGTGCCTCTTTTACTCACAAACACATCCCAGGTAGAATGATAAATTATATGTCCCATCTCGGTTTATGCATGGATATGAGGCCTTAAGAAAGATAAGCTTTTAAATTTCACCATACCTCCTGCACTTCAAGCTTATGTATGTCATTAGACTGTCAACATACCGGCATGTTGGTCCTGAACCATAACCCTGTTAGTTACAGTATCATTTGCCAAAAACCAAAATAAATGGATTCATAATTTTTTTTCTACTATGTTCATATACTGCTGCTTTAAGAAAAGCCATAATAAAATTTCAATATTAATACAACTTTATGCTCCCATAGGTAAAATGAAGTTTACTCCTATTAAAATATTTTTATATTTTAATATAGACTATTTAATCTTTTAAGACACTTAGATATGTACTCCCCCCACCCCATTGTCTCCTCTTTTATTCATAGTATAGTAGATACTTGAAAAACAAAGCCAGAAAACAACTTTGGAATTTTCGTCATTTTTATAGGTATCATATAAAGCAGGTTGCATTTAATTCTCCATGGAGTAAAGTTTGGAAATGAGGCTGAATTATTTGCAGATGACAAATTTTAGACCCTAAAACATGCTTGGTACATTGGAGAAAATTAAATCACTTGAGCCATCAAGTTTTTCTTAAAGCATCTCGATATGCTTTTGACTGATACCATCTGTTATCTCCTGAAAAAATTATTTTCCTTTGGAAGGTATTCATCAAATTATAGGTGACATATTTGTTTGAGAATATAGTAGACCATCTGGTTCTACAAAAACGTGTCTTTAAAAAATATTGCCATCCTATCTCAGCTACACCATCCATATTTTTCAGAAGCTTTTTTTTTTGTTACACTCCCAAAACAGAAACACATGATATTTTTGGCTCCTGGTTAAAGAAGCAAAGAAAAACATTTACAAAAAGATTTTTCTAAGCACCATGATATTCTACAGCTATTCACTAAAAGAATAAGTAGGTGACCAAAATAGAGTGTGGAGAAGAAAGGAAGAAGGCATGGTGAGCTCAATGAATATTTCATATCCTGAATAGAAAGACACTGAAATAAAGGGCTTCACAACCTTCTCCCTGCATAGATGAGCTCTGTAGAATACCAAGGTATATTACCTTATTTGTAATCAAGAAAATGAATATTGAGTTTACAGACATATTCTCATTCCTATGACTATCCTGCAATTGCAGCTCAGTGATATAAAAAATTATTTTCTTTTCCTAAGGATGCTTTTCTACTTATTAAAATAAGAGATGAGAAACCTAAGAAAATAACCTCATTTCTGATTCCCTATTTGGGCTCAGTAAACTTTGTGCTTAGTCACTCAGTTGTGTCTGACTCTTTGCGACCCCATGAACTAGCCCATCAGGCTCCTCTGTCCATGGGATTCTCCAGGCAAGAATACTGGAGTGGGTTGCCATGCCCTCCTCCAAGGGATCCTCCCAACCCAGGGATTGAACTCAGGTCTCCCACACTGCAGGCAGATTCTTTACCATCTGAGCCACCAGGGAAGCCCCTCAGTAAACTTGGAAAGACCAGATTTTCTCCAACTATAAAATGGGTCATTTTCTTACCAGAACAAAGCTTATCAATATCAAGCCATTTTTTTTTAACACTGTGAACTACAGCAATTGTTCTCAGACATTCAACCGTATATTTCACCAGTTCTTGCAAGTGGTGGTAAAACACTGTGAAAGAAAGTAGCAAGATGTTCCTATTAAGGATATTCATATATTTCACCACATTTAAAGGGTATCATACTCAATAACCTCAGATATGCAGATGACACCACCCTTATGGCAGAAAGTGAAGAGGAACTCAAAAGCCTCTTGATGAAAGTAAAGGTGGAGAGTGAAAAAGTTGGCTTAAAGCTCAACATTCAGAAAACGAAGATCATGGCATCTGGTCCCACCACTTCGTGGGAAATAGATGGAGAAACAGTGTCAGACTTTATTTTTCTGGGCTCCAAAATCACTACAGATGGTGACTGCAGCCATGAAATTAAAAGACGCTCACTCCTTGAAAGGAAAGTTATGACCAACCTAGATAGCATATTCAAAAGCAGAGACATTACTTTGCCAACAAAGGTTCGTCTAGTCAAGGCTACGGTTTTTCCTGTGGTCATGTATGGATGTGAGAGTTGGACTGTGAAGAAAGCTGAGTGCTGAAGAATTGATGCTTTTGAACTGTGGTGTTGGAGAAGACTCTTGAGAGTCCCTTGGACTGCAAGGAGATCCAACCAGTCCATTCTGAAGGAGATCAGCCCTGGGATTTCTTTGGAAAGAATGATGCTAAAGCTGAAACTCCAGTAGTTTGGCCACCTCATGCGAAGAGTTGACTCATTGGAAAAGACTCTGATGCTGGGAGGGATTGGGGGCAGGAGGAGAAGGGGACGACAGAGGATGAGATGGCTGGATGGGATCACTGACTCGATGGAAGTGAGTCTGAGTGAACTCCGGCAGTTGGTGATGGACAGGGCCCTGGCGTGCTGCGATTCATGGGGTCGCAAGGAGTCGGACACGACTGAGCGACTGATCTGATCTGATCTGATCTGATGCTCATTTCTCCATTTAAAAACATTTGCTGAGCCCTTATTATGTGGCCAGCACTACCAAACACTGAGGATCTAATATTGAACAAAAACAGATATAGCCCCTGGGCCTGGGAGTTTAAAATCTAGTAAATTCAAGAAGCATTATTTAAAGGACAACAGGGGACTTCCCAGGTGGTCCAGTGGTCAAGATTCTACACCGATAATACATGGGTTCAATCCCTGGTCAGGGAACTAAGATACCACATGACACACAGTACAGCCAGAAAAAAAAAAAAAAAAAAATCAACACATGTAAAATTAGAAGTGTAAAAAGAGTTATGGAGACAGAGACATGAAGTACATTGTGTTGTGTGTGTGTGTGTTAGTCACTCAGTCATGTCTGACTCTTTGAGACCCCATGGACTGTAGAACACCAGGCTCCTCTGTCCAGGGAATTCTCCTCCATGAAGTTCTCCAGGCAAGAATATTGGAGTAGGTAGCCATTGCCTTATCCAGGAGATCATCCCAACACAGGGATCAAGCTAGGAGTTCGAAAGGTCACAGTATCTGTGAGGAAGTAATACATGATATGAGATACTGAGTGTGAGGAGGAGTTAATTCAGTAAGGAGGGGAGGAAAGAGCCTTGCCAAAAAGAAGATGTAAAAAGCAACAACAAAATTGTCTCACCTTTGACTTGAACTAAAGACCCTCTTAATGAAAGTGAAAGAGAAGGGTGGGAAAAGCTGGCTTAAAACTCATCATTCAAAAAATGAAGATCATTGCATCTGGTCCCATCACTTCATGGCAAATAGTTGGGGAAACAATGGAAACAGTGACAAACTTTATTTTCTTGGGCTCCAAAATCACTGCAGAAGGTGACTGCAGCCATGAAATTAAAAGACGCTTGCTCCTTGGAAGAAAAGCTATGACAAACCTAGACAGCATATTTAAAAAGCAGAGACATTACTATGCTGACAAAGGTCTTTCTAGTCAAAGCCATGGTTTTTCCAGTAGTCATGTATGGTTGTGAGAGTTGGACCATAAAAAAAGCTGAATGCCAAAGAATTGATGCTTTTAATCGTAGTATTGGAGAAGACTTTGAGAGTCCCTTGGACTGCATGGAGATCAAACCAGTCAATCCTAAAGGAAATCAGTCCTAAATATTTATTGAAGGGACTGATGCTGAGGCTGAAGCTCCAATACTTTGACCACCTGATGCAAAGAACTGACTCATTAGAAAGACCCTGATGCTGGGAAAGATTGAAGGTGGGAGGAGAAGGGACGATGGAGGATGAGATGGTTGGATGGCATCACTGACTCAATGAACATGAGTTTGAGGAAGCTCCAGGAGTTGGTGATGGACAGGGAAGCCTGGTGTGCTGCAGTCCATCGAGTTGCAGAGTTGGACATGACTGAATGAAAACTGAACTGGACTTGATCATTGTAATATAATTCACATTTTATATCTGAGAAGGAATTAACATTTCTGATAAAATGCTTAAGCAATATTCTGATGGATATTAGTTGGTTTTAGGAGTCTGGGAACTAGTAACCCTGCTGTCAGTTGACCTGTAACTAGATATTCATTTTCCTTTCTCTCTGGTTCATCCGTGATTATGATTGTTGAAGCCGAGTTATTTTTTTCTATACATATCACTACCAAGAGAAATCTCTAAATGATCTACTAGAGATCTTTTCAATTGTAATAAAATTGTAATAAAATGCTCATACAAGTTCATAATTATTGTCAGAAAAGTATTTATTACAGTTTTGGAGGACCCACCAGAGTGAAGGGGATCAAAGCATGCTGGTGAGATTGTGTTGTGTTGCCCAAACCTTCCTGTGCCTGGATTTTGACGGGAAGTTTTTGCTAATATGTCAAAACTTGAGCTCACTCTCATGTTCACATATCAAAGTTCAATGACCATTGTATCTGTCTTCTATTATTATTACAAGTTACCATACATTAGCATCTTGAAACAACAGAAGCCTCTTACCTCATGCCTCTTTAGATCAGAAGTTCAGGAACAGGGCAGCTCAGTTGGTTCCTCTGCCTTAGAGTCTCAGACTGAAATCAGAGTGTCGGCTGGACTATGTTCCTTTCTAGGTGCTCTGAGGATAAATCTTCTGAACTTGTTCAAGTTGAAGAACAAATTCAGTTCATGTGGTTATAGGACTGAGGTATCCATTTCTTTGCTGGCTATCAACTGTTCACCTTTCTTGGCTCTCTTAAATCTGCTTAGTTCCCTTGTCTTCCATCTTTAAACCAGCAACAGTGCATCAGGTCCTTCTCACACTTCAAATCTTTCTGACTTCCCTTTCAACCCCATCTCTTCTATTTCCAGCTGGAGGAAGTCTCTACTTTTACAGGTCCAAATGTAGTGGCTCAGACAATAAAGAATCTACCTGCAATGTGGGAGACCCAGGTTCGATCCCTGGGTCAGAAAGATCCTTGGGAGAAGGGAACGGCTACCCACTCCAGTATTCTTGCTTAGAGAATTCCATGGACAGAGGATCCTGGCAGGCTACAGTCATTGGGTCATAAAGAGTCAAACACAACTGAGTGACTAACATTTTCACATGATTCTTAACACCCAGATAATCCAGGATATAATCTTAATTGCACCTGCAAAGTCCCTTTTGCCATGTAACATAGGATCCATGGGATTCATAGTTTCCAGGGATAAGGGCATTGGCATATTTGGGGGAGGGGTCTATTATTTAGCCATTTTAGAGGATGACTGTCTATCAGCCATCTTAAAAGATGACTATTTTTGACACATTTTGCCATCCAAGGTGAGAACTTGTTAAGTTAGTTTAGGTTTGCAGTTTGGGTCCTATCACTGACCTCCTTCAGAGTAGGACTGTGTGATTTGACATGTAAGGGATATCAATTTCCCTTAGGAAGGGGAACTAGATATGATATCCCACGGTTTTGGTAAATGCACTTACCAGTTCTGCGGTAAATGTTGAGAACTTCTAGAGATGTTTGAGGAATTCATGAGTATATATTGCCTTCCTGCAGGGCTTATTTTTGGACACATTTGTGTCTGCTTTCGGGCTAGAATATTGTATTTGACTCAGAATTCTCTATATGTTTGCCTGTGTATTTCAGAAGCTGCTTGTAGGCCCTTGCATTCGCAGTCAGTAGAAATTCTCTGGGAATCTTAGATACACAGCTTCCCGTTTGCTGTGAGCAGCTGTTCTCTAATTTTTGGTTTTAGGATTCCTTTATACTCTTTTTTTTTTTTTTTGCCATTCTGGTAGAGTTTAATATTCATAGTGGCAAGGGTTTTAAAGCTATCATATATACTAAATTAAGGCATCTAACTTTTTATTTCAGTTTTCTTTTTTCAGGTGAGCTAGTCTTGACCTTTTGTGCCATTTCTTTATTTTTTTAAAATTTTATTTTATTTTTAAACTTTACATAATTGTATTAGTTTTGCCAAATATCAAAATGAATCCGCCACAGGTATACATGTGTTCTCCATCCTGAACCCTCCTCCCTCCTCCCTCCCTATATCATCCCTCTGGGTCGTCCCAGTGCACTAGCCCCAAGCATCCAGTATCGTGCATCGAACCTGGACTGGCAACTCATTTCATACATGATATTTTACATGTTTCAATGCCATTCTCCCACCCTCTCCCTCTCCCACAGAGTCCATAAGACTGTTCTATACATCAGTGTCTCTTTTCCTTTATACTCTTAATGAGAATTAAGGATGCCAAATAGCTTTTTAATGGGAGTTCTATCCATGGATTTTTAATATTTCAAATTAAAAGCCAAGAAAAAATGAACATATTTCTTAATTCTTTTATAAATGTAACAATTTCATATAGCATAAATACCATATTTCTATGAAGAGCTAAAAATTACCCAGGACAAAAGCATATTTAGTTATAAGACAAGGGTTGTGCTACTGTTTTGCAAAACTCTTTAATATCTGGCTTAATAGAAGATAAGCTGTGTTCTCATGTCCACTTCTATATTCGGCCTGTTGTAATATGTTGTTTTGATTTGAGTAATGAAGCAACCTGGATTTTCACAGGTAAATATTTGGAAAAGGGAGAAATAGTTAACAGCCTTTCAAATAATTGTGAACTCTTTGACACTACAAGTCTATAAATGGTAGTTTTTGAAAAGGTTAGTTGCATGTGGAATTTGATACCATATGAACAAACTTTTTGTATCTCATTACATTAAAATCCATGGTTTTAATTTGTTTGAATGCATATTTTTGGCACATATATAATTTTGCAACATCATGCATTTGTCATTTGGAAAATACAGATTCCCTGAGTTATGAGGATCTTCCAAATACTGACAAAAATTTCATTATAAAATAGCCAAAATATCACTTTAGTTGGTATCATCACCAATATCAAAAGACTGTTATGAAGCTGTGAAGCTTCTTGTGGCAGAAATAAGTTTTCCAAAATGCAAATTTTATACTTGACAGTTCAAATTTTATCACTGGCAACAAATACTATGAAATCTTTTTCTTGATGTGACACTAACCTCATTCATTTTCAGAAATGTGTCTGCCAACTACCAAGACTGAATAACCCAGTTTTTCCTTCACATAAAAGCAGTATTAAATGAAAAAAAATGCTGCTAGTTGCAGGGCTTGTCATTTATATCACAGTGGGGCTATCGAATTCAAATCAAATAGACCTTCCAGCCAAGGGGACCCCGAAGAACTTTTGGCCTGTTTTTGAGTTATTGACAAAAGTTCTAAAATACTTTAAAACATGGAATTATTAAATTACAGATAATTTGAATTTATGATGGTATATTTATTGCTGAGTAACAAGCAATTCCAATATTTAAAGCATTAAAAGAAAAGATTTATCATTCTTCATAATACTATGATTTAAACAAATGATTCATCTGCTGGTTTTGCCTGATCTCATTCATGCAGCCAGTTCAGCTGGAGAGTCAACCATGTGAGAAGATCCAAGATGGTCTCACTCACGTCAGACAGTTAATGACTGTGATCTCTGGGAACCCTGGTTTTTCTCTTGGTGTCTTTTCATCCTCCAGTAGGCTAGACTGGCTTCCAAACATGGTGATCTCAGGGCAAAAGTTCAAAAAAGTGAAAGTAGAACTTGCCACACTCCATTAGCCTAAGAATGTCACAAAGTTTGATGGAAGGGCCTGCAAAGACTCTATGGCCATATTTAATACATCATAAATGGCCACTGAAGGTCTCTTTTAATGTAATTAAAACAAGTCACCTTAGAGAAATGTTCAAATCAAATAGCCACAAAATTTCTTATTGTTAGTGTCTGCCTTAGATGATGGGGATTAATGTATTCCCAAAAAGACAACACAAGTCTTAAGTGTGAGTTCTTTAAAATATTGCTAAATTGCTTTTTAAGGACATGTTTAAAGAAGGATGGGGACCTGGCAAAAGGTCATAAAACTTCCCACGGGCCAAATAAAAGACAATTTCAGTATCAAAATAAGAAACAGTAATAATAGATTATTTCAATTTAAATAAAAGAAGACCCCATGAATCCATACTGATACAAATTAACAGAAGACTGCTTTCCTTATAGTGGAATGCCAAGTAATAAATGTAGAAGGAATACTGGAATTAGAAAAATCACCATTTGACAACCACTGATTAATAATTGCTTCAGGCAAAAATCGTTCAAGACACTAAAGCTGCTAGGCATAAGGTTGAGGAGAATGTAATAGGGAAACCGAAATCTGACTCGACATTGGATCTGGGTTTGTTTTTTTTTTTAACTTTGACCTCTTATAGTTGCTTTTTGCTATAAGTCAAGAATTTTGGCTATAACCTGAAATATACAGGACAGTTCGTTCTCAAGGCCCTGATCTTTAGAGGTATAACACTTTTCCATTCATATCGAGATAAAAAGTTGCTGAACAGGTAATAACATTTGTTTTGCTGGAGGTTTACAGGAACATCGTGACTGGACCCACTTGAACAACTGCAAGAACAAAGGAGTCTGGCACCAAAAAGTGTTCAGCCACCAGCCACACACCCTCACCTTTTCACAAAACAGAAGCCTAAATTCTTACTGGGGTAAGATGATTCTTTGAGATACCATCTTGGTCTGCTGGCTTTCTAAATAAAGTCGCTATTCCTTGACTCTAACAACTCATCTCTCCCTTTACTGGCCTATCCTGTACTACTGAGCAGTACAAGCCTGGACTCAGTAACAAGAAGAGGAATAATTTACAAGATCTCAAAGGAATTTCTTACAGAAGACATTTTAATTAAAGAAAGAAGAAGTCCAGCAAATATGACCTTAACCAAATGATCAAAGTTAGCTTCACCAGTAATAAAAAACATAAATGTGACGGGCTCCTGATAATGTACACTGAGAAGAACACAACTTTTGTAACATTCTTGCCAAAATTGCATAGCCCAAATTTAATCAAAATGAAATCTCAGACAATTATGAATTGAGGAAGATTCCACCTCAATAAGTGAACTACTCTTCAAAAATGTTGGGTATGAAAGAAAAAGAATGATTTAGGAGTTAGTCCAGATTGAAGGAAAGTAAAATGATAGGAAAGCTATTGCAATGTGTCTTTCTAGATTGGATTTTATACTCTAAAATGTTTTTTAAAGTACATTAGCAGGGCAGTTAGTGAAATCTGAATCAGGTCTTGGGATTAGATAATAGTATTGTACTGGTGTTAATTTCCTGATTTTGTAATTATGCCATGGTTATAAAAGCAATATACTTATTAACAGGAAATATATACTGAAGTGTTTATGGCATTATGAAGTGTTATGGGGGCTTCCCAGATGACTCAGTGGTAAAGAATCTGCCTGTCAATACAGGGGAAATGTTTTCCATCCCTGGGTCGGGAAGATAACCGGCAGTAGGAAATGGCCACCCACTCCAGTATTCTTGCCTGTAAAGTTGCATGGACAGAGGGGCCTGGAGGGCTACAGTCCATGGCGTCACAAAGAGTTGGACATGACTGAACAACTGAGCCTGCATGCAAAGTGTTACAAACCTGCAGCTTATTCACAAATGATTCAAAAATTATAATACTTTTTACATATTTACCTAATACAAGAGAAAACATAAGGTAAGTGTGTTTAAAGTGTTAATGTTTGAAGCATCAGTATGAAAGGTAATTTACACAGTTTTTCATAGTTTTTTTTTACTTTTCCTGAAATAATTTATTATATTTAATAAACTTTTAAATTTAAAATAAAAAATTAAATAAAACTATAACTGAGCAGAACCTCATGGGGCCTTCCTAAGGCAGATCCTACCATTTTCCTCTGTCTGTCTCTTGTCTGCAGGAAAATTTTGGACTCCTAGGCCTTCCCTAAGCTACAAAGAATTCATTTAATTCTTCCAAAGAGAAGTGAGAAAATGCAGTAACAAAAGAAAATAGTCAAGCAAGACAAAAGAATAATAGTTTATCCACTAAAAAGGCAAGAACCTTTAGCTCCTTCTCAAGGGCTGTAGAGAATATTCTGAGCCATATCGTTTCAGCTGTTTTTGCAGACACTGAAAAACCTCCACCAGATGGAAGAAGCTAACTGAATGCCATCCACAAGCATGTAGACCCCAGACCAATCAGAACCAGAAGGTTGATGATGTTGACTCCTGATTATCTCACCACCAATCAGAAGAATTTCCCCCAGCTGATCACATACCCTACAACCCTCTTCCTCACCCTGTCTTTAAACCCTTTCCCTGGAAGCCATCAGGGAGTTCAGACCTTTTCCTTTGTACCTTAGCTTTCGGCACTCCTTGCTTGGTGCCCTGCAGTATATACCACATTTTCCTTAACCACAACCTGGTGTCAGTAGATTGGTTTTACTGCACTGGTGAGCAGACTCATTTGGTTTGATAACAAAATCAATTTAGAAATTACTCTTCAAAGATAGAGAATTTAAATGATCTTCTCTTGAGCCAAAATATAAAATTGTATGCAAGACTTAAAAGAACCAGTAGCAAACTACTAAGTCTGCATATATTATTTTTACAACACTCTGGTATTACATATCCTAACATAAACACAGGAACATTTTGGCTGGTACTTTTTAAGACTAAATTCTGAAATTCAAAGCTGAGTGAAAAGTGAAAGTTCAATCATCAAAGAGTCACTTCGGATGAGATTCAAGATGCATCAGAACATTGCCAACAAAAAGTCTTAGAAAACAGTTTTAAAAATCTGCAAAAATAAGTCTTGGTTTGAGAAATGTAGCAGTTAGGAAAACTCATGTAAACACAAAGATCTCAGAGCTGTTCAAATCAGTCCAAATCTATTTCAGATTTCTGGTTTCTAGAATCTATAAATAACTGCTATAATTTAATATGAAAAGGGAAGCAATCCAAATAAATCTAACAGGCAATCGGCAGGGATAAACCTTCACAAAGGAAGACAATGAACATGTGAAAAGGCCTCAACATATTAGGAAAATGCAAATTAAAACCACAATGAAATTCCATTAGAGTTACACTAAAAGGTTAGAAATCTAAATTTGTTTTAAATTGACAGCTCCAAATATTGGTGAGGATACAGAGCAACTGAACTCGTATATATTGTTGATTAGATTGTAAAATGGTTGTTGGGCTGCACCTGCCAGGCTTGCAAGCCCTGTACCTGCCCAGCTTTAAGACCAAAGGAAGAGCCTGGAGTTGGCGGCAACAGAAGCATCAACGGTCTAACCCAGGGGTCCCCAACCTTTTCGGCAGCAGAGACCAGTTTTACAGAAAACAGTTTTTCCACAGGCTCAGGGGTTGGGGGATGGTTTGGGGATGATTCAAGCACTTTATTGTGCACTTTATTTCCATTTTTATTCTACATCTCCACCTCAGATCATCAGGCATTAGGCCCCAGAGGTCGGGGACCCCTTGTTCAATGGATAGGGGATCTTACTTATATTTCTGAAGCAAGGTCCTGGAGCAACATGCGCACTACGCAACTGGTGGGTAGGACATGGCGGCAGTCCATGCTCCCAGGGGAGGGGAGGTTACTATTTATGGTGTAATTAGTGTCAGGTGGCTTATTGGTTACCACAAACTAGCAAAAGGGCACGTCTCTCACGGCCCCTTTGATTAGCTAACAGTTGGAGACGAGCTGATTTAAAGGTTAGAACAATCACTAATGGGCTTCCACAATTGCTCAGTAGTAAAGAATCTGCCTGCAATACAGGAGACACAGGAAAAGCAGGTTCGATCCCTGGGTCAGGAAGATCCCCTATGGGAGGAAATGGTAACCCACTCCAGTATTCTTTCCTGGAGAATCCCATGGACAGAGGAGCCTGGTGGGCCACAGCTTGCCAGAGGGCTACAGGTTGCAAAGCGTCGCACATGACTGAACACAAGTGCAGCTGGACAATCACTAGCTGGGATGGAGACAAGTTTGTAGTTAGGTGAGCTATGTGAGTGTAGGTGTAGGCGAAGCAGGCACTGGTTGAGCGATTTACAGAGACGGTAAGAGAGAAGTCAATTAGGTGGCCCAATCATACAGTTCTAAAAATAACTGTGTTCCAATTACAGAAAGACACAAAATTCTCCAAAACAGAGAATGAATATATATCATTTAACTGTGGGAGTCCCTGGTGACTAAGATTAAAAACAAAACAAAACAAAAGGTAAACAGATAGGCATCAGGCCAATCTTAAGAAAGTTTCTGTATTAAGATTTTACCATTATTCAAAAAATTTTAAACAGTATAAAAGTGTTTTAATTATGAATAAATGCTTATAAATAAATATCTTATTAAAAGGTTACAATATTCAGTACTCCTAATTATGGTAATACTTGGATGGATTAAATATTTTCACCGTGTGGGATAAAATGCAAACAACATTTTTGTTGACACCTGATCCTCATTTCTTTTCTGACAGGGAGTCAATTTATTGGAAATAACTTACATCTGTCTTATAGATGAATAAATAATCACTAACTGCACTCACTGAAGTTCACGGTTCACGTATTGCTGAAGCCTGGCTTGGAGAATTTTCAGCATTACTTTACCAGCGTGTGAGATGAGTGCAATTGTGCAGTAGTTTGAGCATTCTTTGGCATTGCCTTTTTTGGGGATTGGAATGAAAACTGACCTTTTCCAGTCCTGTGGCCACTGCTGAGTTTTCCAAATTTGCTGGCATATTGAGTGCAGCACTTTCACAACATCATCTCTCAGGATTTGAAATAGCTCCACTGGAATTCTATCACCTCCACTAGCTTTGTTCATAGTGATGCTTTCTAAGGCCCACTTGACTTCACATTCCAGGATGTCTGGCTTTAGGTGAGTGATCACACCATCGTGATTATCTGGGTCATAAAGGTCTTTTTTGTACAGTTCTTCAGTGTATTCTTGCCACCTCTTCTTAATGTCTTCTGCTTCTGTTAGGTCCATACCATTTCTGTCCTTCATTGAGGCCATCTTTGCATGAAATGTTCCCTTGGTATCTCTAATTTTCTTGAAGAGATCTCTAGTCTTTCCCATTCTGTTGTTTTCCTCTATTTCTCTGCATTGATCGCTAAGGAAGACTTTCTTATCTCTCCTTGCTATTCTTTGGAACTCTTTATGGCAGAAAGTGAAGAGGAACTAAAAAGCCGCTTGATGAAAGTGAAAGAGAAGAGTGAAAAAAGTTGGCTTAAAGCTCAATATTCAGAAAACGAAGATCATGGCATCTGGTCCCATCACTTCATGGGAAATAGATGGGGAAACAGTGGAAACAGTGTCAGATATTATTTTGGGGGGCTCCAAAATCACTGCAGATGGTGACTGCAGCCATGAAATTAAAAGACGCTTACTCCTTGGAAGGAAAGTTATGACCAACCTAGATAGCATATTCAAAAGCAGAGACATTACTTTGCCAAAAAAGGTCCATCTAGTCAAGGCTATGGTTTTTCCTGTGGTCATGTATGGATGTGAGAGTTGGATTATAAAGAAAGCTGAGCGCCGAAGAATTGATGCTTTTGAACTGTGGTGTTGGAGAAGACTCTTGAGAGTCCCTTGGACTGCAAGGAGATCCAACCAGTCCATTCTAAAGGAGATCAGTCCGGGGTGTTATTTGGAAGGACTGATGCTAAAGCTGAAATTCCAGTACTTTGTCCACCTCATGAGAAGAGTTGACTCATTGGAAAAGACTCTGATGCTGGGAGGGATTGGGGGCAGGAGGAGAAGGGGACGACAGAGGATGAGATGGCTGGATGGAATCACCAACTCGATGGACATGAGTTTGGGTAAACTCCAGGAGTTGGTGATGGACAGAGCGTGCTGCGATTCATGGGGTCGCAAAGAGTCAGACATGACTGACTGAGTGACTGAATTGAACTGAACTGAACTGCACTGAGCTTTTAAGATCGCTGAGATGTAGATATGTATCTAAAACTATACTCTGTCAAAATTATGAACATCTGACCACTGTTCTTGTAAACTTCAAGCAATGCTATATATTACCTAAATCCACACAGTTACCTTGTTTGTATTATCTGAGTAAAATTTGGGGTATAAATGTTCAATAACAAGTAAATTTAGCATTCTTTAATGTCAACTTAAATTGTAAGTTTAAGACCCTTAATTAAATTTATGACTTCAGACTTAATTAACTTTAAGACCTAAGGCTTAGGAAAACTTAAGTAATTAAAATAAATAGAAGTCTCTCCTTGTGACAGAGGATATGGTACTTGGCAAGCAGAGACACAAGCAGTAGTGTCAAACAGAAACACTGGGTGACTACACAGTAATTTTTACTTACGTGCTGTTATTCATTCACACATTTGTTCTTGCTAATACTCATTTTAAGAGGATAAAATTAACAGAGTGAAATATTGTCTTAAAATGTGCTTGAGTGCCTCCCTAGTGGCTCAGTGGTGAGAATCTGCCTCCCAATGCAGGGGACACAGGTTCTATCCCTGGTCCCAGAAGATCCCACATGCTGAGAGACAACTAAGCCCCTGTGCCAACTGCTAAGCCAGCTCTCTAGAGCCCACGTGCCTAGACCCCGCACTCCACAACAAAAGAAGCCACTGCAATGAGAAGCCCGCGCACTGCAACTACAGAGTAGCCCTTGCTCAGTGCAGCTGGAGAAGGCCCTCACACAGCAAAGAAGACCAAGAACAGCCACAGACAAATAAATCTTTAAAAAATGTGCATTTAAAAACTAATGGTTTATTTAAGCAGTATCATCTCATTATGTAGTACATATATATTTTAAATAAAAACATTTGGAGGTAATAAGATTAAATTTTAAAGGAAGTTATGTATAACAGAGAAAGCGAGCTCTGGTAGCTCACAAATAAAATTGGTCTTTGTAGGCTGTACAAAAATATTTTTGTTTTCTTCATGTTCTACCCAGATGTCAGGATTTTTTTCCTTTGGGAAGGGTTTATTGAGAATTGAGCTATTCTGGCATATTTCACAAATATAAACAATCATAAGCAAATCCACCAGAAAAATAAGGGATTTCTCACTTGTGTAAAGTTAACATTCCTTTGGTAGTTGTAATGTATTAACTACATTAATACATTAATGTATATTACCTACTAATACATTAATGTATATTGACTACTCTGGTTAATAATTTAGGCAAATAGGTGGCTATTTCTTTTTCTTAGAAACTTATGATTTTACTCAACCATAATTCCATTGATGATCTATCCAGGATAAGTCCGCAAACGCCATATTAAACTGACCACGTGTTTTTCATACTCCATCATCTCTGTTACTCCCCTGAAGCACAGACCCTCTCTCTTTGGAACCAAGGGTTGGCCCCTGGAAAGGAAGTACACTATCAATAGTGAGTTAGGATAGATAGGCTCCACATTTTCTTAGTTAAGTAAAAAAGAGAAGCTCAGCCAAACCTAAATTATTAATATGAATATAATGTTGGATAGAAATATATTCATGTTCATGAACTTGGGCTGATATGGTCACTTCCAACAAATTCACTTCTAAGAAAATTTTATTTATGGGTTTCAAATACCTGGGTCAACAACTCTGGTTCTGGGCCAAATGAATTTTGGATTTCCTCTCTTGCCTAAAAAAAAAAAAATACAAAATATGTAATAATTTTCAAGATACTGAACATCAAGCAATGGAAGACAGCGATCCTTGAAAGATGAACAATGAATAAGGTGAGCCCTATGACTATCCCAACCGAGTACTTTGGCAGAATTTCAGACCAGAGTATGGACGAAAGGACCAATAAACTGAACAAGTTCAATGACTTAGAATTCCTTGAAAGGCATAAACTACCAAAACTCACTCAAGAATAACTAAATAACCTGGATAGCCCTATATGTACTGAATATTATATAGTATATTAAATAAAGAAATTGAATTTTTAGGTAGAAACCTTCTGACAAAGGAAACTTCAAGCCCTGGAGGCTTCAATGGTGAATTCTACCAAATATCTAGAGAGAAATGGTATCACTTTTTCAGAAACACTTCTAAAAAGATTGAAAAGGAGGGCATACTTCACAATCCATTCTAAAAGAAAGGGCATTGCTGTATTACTACAACCAGACAAAGATGCTACAAGAAGACCAATCATCAGTATCCCTCATTAATATACATGTCAAAATTTGAAATAAAATTTTTGCAAACCAAATATAACAATATATAAAATGTACAATACATCATGAATGGGGCTTCCCTGTTGGCTCAGACAATAAAGAATCTGCCTGCAATGTGGGAGACCAGAGTTTGATCCCTGGGTCAGGAAGACCCCTGGAGAAGGGAATGTCTACCCACTCCAGTATTCTTGTCTGGAGAATTCCATGGACAGAGGAGCCTGGCAGGCTATAGTCCATGGGGTCACAAGTAGTTGGACATAACTGATCAACTAGCACTTTGAACTTTTTAATATGTTAGTTTTATTCCAGGAATGTAAGATCAGCTTATAATTTGAAAATCAACAAATATAATTCACCACATTAAACAACTAGAAAAGGGGAAAAAAAATATGATATGTCAATAGATACAGGAAAGGATTTAACAAAATCCAACATCCTTTCCTAATAAAAAATTTCTCAATGAACTGAAAATAAGAAAGAACTTCCTCAATCTGATAAAGGGCATTTATGAAAAATGTATAGGTAACATTAGACTTTATGATGAATGTTTTCACCTTAATTTCAGGAACAAGACAAGGATGTCTGCTTCAG
Organism: Bos indicus x Bos taurus; assembly: GCF_003369695.1. NCBI lineage: Eukaryota > Metazoa > Chordata > Mammalia > Artiodactyla > Bovidae > Bos > Bos indicus x Bos taurus. The sequence goes on from NC_040079.1 coordinate 100,324,279, forward strand.
CTATTTCAGTTCAATAGTGTACCAGGAGTTTTAACAGATGAATAAAGCTAGAACAAAAAATAAAAGAAATTTATACAGGAGAAGAAGTAAAACTGTCATTATTCACATATGATATCATTGTCTATGTAGAAGATCCAATGGAATCCACACACAAAAAAAAGCTTTGACTTTATGAATTCTTAATATGGGAACTGTAAATGTAATTAGTGGACTCTCAAAAGAATTTAAGTGTAATGACTCTAATATTTGGAATTCAGGAGTGTTTTAAAATGAGTTGAGCTTGGGGAAAAAAGTCACAATTATTTTGGATAAAAAGATGTTGTTATAAAGTTCACTAACATTCAGAAAACTAAGATCATGGCATCTGGTCCCATAACTTCATGGGAAATAGATAGGGAAACAGTGTCAGATTTTATTTTGTGGGGCTCCAAAATCACTGCAGATGGTGATTGTAGCCATGAAATTAAAAGACGCTTACTCCTTGGAAGGAAAGTTATGACCAACCTAGACAGCATATTGAAAAGGAGAGATATTACTTTGCCAACAAAGGTCCATCTAGTCAAGGCTATGGTTTTCCAGTGGTCATGTATGGATGTGAGAGTTGGACTGTGAAGAAAGCTGAGGGCCGAAGAACTGATGCTTTTGAACTGTGGTGTTGCAGAAGACTCTTGAGAGTCCCTTGGACTGCAAGGAGATCCAACCAGTCCATCCTAAAGGAGATCAGTCTGGGGTGTTCACTGGAATGACTGATGCTGAAGCTGAAACTCCAGTACTTTGGCCACCTCATGTGAAGAGTTGACTCATTGGAAAAGACCCTGATGCTGGGAGGGATTGGGGGCAGGAGGAAAAGGGGACGACAGAGGATGAGATGGCTGGATGGCATCACCGTCTCGATCGACATGAGTTTGAGTGAACTCCAGGAGCTGATGATGGACAGGGAGGCCTGGCATGCTGTGATTCACAGGGTTGCAAAGAGTCGGACATGACTGAGTGACTGAACTGAACTGAATTCTAACCACATAATATCTGTAAACAATCAAAGTGCTGATAGAACTTATGATGATTTTGTAAAAATAGTACATATATGAATTGGCCTTGCTATAAAGCTACTTATTAAATAGGTCAAATATTATATAAGCACAGTGTCTTTACTGATTCCCTGTACACCATTCATGGCAATGTAGCTGTTTGCATGGTTTCAACATAATTAGAAAAAACAAATTTATAATCATAACTGTACCAGAAATGTCACACTTGAAGGCAAAGTGCATTTCATTAAGTGGACAAGCCCACTCTAAAAGAATTAGAACTGAACTTCATGTATGGGATTTGGTTTGGTACCCATTCTATGACTAATAGGATTCCAGCCTTACAAGAATATATATCATCACTCCTGGAAAGTCAGATACAATCATGAATTTGAGTTCTTAGAGGTGAAAAATTATTTTTGTTGTCGTTCAGTTGCTCAGCAGTGTCTGCCTCTTTGCGATCCCATGGGCTGCAGCACGCCAGGCTCCTCTGTCCTCCACTATCAAGTAGTGTTTGTTCTGATTCATGTCCATTGAGTCGGGGATGCTAACCAACCATCTCATCTTCTGTTGCCTCTTCTCCTTTTGCCTTCAATCTTTCCCAGAGTCAGGGTCTTTTCCAATGAGTTGGCTCTTCACATCAGGTGGCCAAAGTGTTGGAGCTTCAGCATCAGTCCTACATTTTTAGGGATGGTGGTTAATCCTAGAAAAAAACAGCCACTTTTTCTTTGATTCCTTGCCTCAGAGTAGACAAGGTGACAAGAGCAGATAAAGTAAGGAGGTTTGGAAGGAAGGGGGAAAGAAAGAGGGAAAAATTAAATAAAAAAAGGAAGGGAAGGGAACTGGAAAGTACAGAATTGAGGAGAGGAAGGAGAGAAAAAGTTGAGGAAAGAAGGAGATGAATAAGGAGGAGAGAGAAGAGAAGAAAGGACATGGATGGGAGGAGAGAAAAGGAAATTCTGGAATAATAATGGAGCCTGGATTTTTTTTTTTAATCTCTGAATAGAAATTAATTATCTGTCTTTAAAATGGAGTAGTTCTAGTTTTGTTAAGCTAACAGCAAAGGCATTAATCAACACTTTTAATTGAACTTAGGTAAATAAGATAGGCCATGTTGAAAAGAACATAGATAATATAAAATCTTTAGTCCATAGACTATATAAAACAGCTAATATTGATCTTGAGTTGCCACAAGATTTTGTTTGGAAATTTTCCTATTACACTGGGAAAGGATATCAGTATATGATGAAACACCATTGCAAGCATGATTCCATATATAGTGCATAGATGAACCTATGTCTAATTTTTGCCATTTATTACAAAATGTAAAAGAGACTGACTGGGCCAAAAACATCCAGTGAGTGATCTTAGCACAAATATTGCAATGAGAATCTTTTTTTCTTTTTTGGCCTGAGAGAGATCTTTGAAGATTTTCTGAGTCAAAAGGAGGACTTTAAAAAACTGTCCAAATCTGCTCTGAGACAGAATCTTTTTCTGGTAATATAATGTACAACCTCATCTCAAGAAAAGATTGGTAGTCCTGATGAACTGTTTAAGCAGTTTCTGATGAATGTAAAATGGATTAAAACCTCTTTGAAGAAACTAGTAACCCACCCAACCCAGACGACTGTCATTAGACCTGAAACTAAATTTACTTTTTAATTTCACTTCTCTTTTCCCCATAAATGTCTCTACCAAGAAAGAAATCCTTGAAATGGCCTGCTATTTTACAAGTCTGTAAAATCCTTGATGTGTGTACATAGCTCAATGTTATTTAATGGCACTTTGTGTAAAAGGAATAGTAAATTGTAACTTACTAATGGACTTTTAAAAATGACAGTGTTAAAGATAAATTATATTGCTCTTGCTTAAGAAAAAACACACCAAAATCATCACTACATTAGATACTGTTTTGAGGGGGAAATAATTCCAGAATTATCAGTAACGACATGTCGTGTGCCATGACAACCACTTCTGGGGTGACATGGGATATATGCCTAAACAGAGGGAATAAGAACAGTTATAAGACTTATCAGGAAAGATAAGTTATAAGATTTATCAGGAAAACCAGCTGGTATCTAAGATTCTGAGCAGGATTAAACATCACAAATGGGTTATGGGTATCAGGTAAAGTAGTCACGAGATAGCATATCACATAAGCACAGTGATTGCTAAGGAAGAAATGCTGCTGCTACTAAGTCGCTTCAGTCGTGTCTGACTCTGTGCGACCCCATAGATGGCAGCCCGCCAGACTTCCCCGCCCCTGGGATTCTCCAGGCAAGAATGAACACTGGAGTGGGCTGCCATTTCCTTCTCCAATGCATGAAAGTGAAAAGTGAAAGTGAAGTCGCTGAGTCGTGCCCGACTCCTCGAGACCCCATGGACTACAGCCCACCAGGATCCTCTGTCCGTGGATTTTCCAGGCAGAGTACTGGAGTGGGTGCCAATTCTTAGTAAAACAGAATGAAAGTAGTATGACTGCTCCACTCACTCTTCTACAGCATAGAGATTATGGGTTGCCTGAAAGTACTAAATCACATGTGCAGATATCTATGAAGTATTCAGTAATCCTGATCCTACTTAGGGGAGATAAAAATCTACTCAGACTGTCAGTTTCTAATATTACCCCAAATTTATTTTCAGTTACAACAAACCAAACAAATGCTTGATATAAGCACCAGACATTCCCCCTGCAGGATTTTTTTTTTTAAATCCTAGGCTGTACAAAATCAGACAACTAATACCGTGTGAAAAAATTAGAGAATGTAAATTAAACAATAGAATGTTTAACTTCAAAGTATAAAAAATAAGCCAGGTGCTAGTTAAGAATATGGACAAGAGACACTGGTACAAAAGAAGAAATCTTACCTCTACACCCAAGAGGGTGAGGGGTCAGTTCAGTTCAGTTCAGTCGCTCAGCCGTGTCCGACTCTTTGCAACCCCATGAATCGCAGCATGCCAGGCCTCCCTGTCCATCACCAATTCCCAGAGTTTACTCAGACTCACATCCATCAAGTCAGTGATGCCATCCAGCTATCTCATCCTCTGTTGTCCCCTTCTCCTCCTGCCCCCAATCCCTCCCAGCATCAGAGTCTTCTCCAATGAGTCAACTCTTTGCATGAGGTGGCCAAAGTACTGGAGTTTCAGCTTTAGCATCAGTCCTTCCAATGAACACCCAGGGTTGATCTCCTTCAGGTATGGTTTTCCCAACATGTGTGCCATGTCTTTATTCTGTTTCTTGCAAGCCCTGGGGGAGAGCAGCAGAGAGGTCTTTATAGACATTTGGGGAGCCAGGTGATGAAGTGAGGGTCGAAACAGCAGGAAAAGATGATAAATCTGACTTTTCCTACTAATCCACATATCCAAAGTGTAGCTGTTTGTAAGCTCAGTAACGGGGTAAAAATAATTACCTCTTGGTTTCCAACCCTAGATCATATATCATATAACCCTTTAATTATAATAGTTGTCCTTAGAGTGGTTCCACTAAATCAGAAAAGACCTTGCCTAGAGAAAGGGGAGGGAGAAATATGCAATGAAGTTTAAGTAAGCAGCTGGTTTGGACTTTTAGGTCATACTGAAGAGATATAACTTTATTCTAAGAGCATGGAGAAGCCACCAACTGTTTTGTGCGTAAGTGGCAAGATCTATTGTATTCTTTAAATATTAGTTTGTAAAGAAGGAATTATGGAGAGGCTAGTCAGGATACTTTTGCTGTACTCTAGGTAAGAAATATTAGGGCTTAGAATATAGTGAAGAATAGAAGTAGACAGATTTAAGATATATTACAGAGGAACTAAGAATACTTTCTTGTGGTTTGTGAATGGGGGATGAGAGAAAGGGGGAAATGAAAGCAATTCCCTGACTTTCTATTTGGGTCACTGAGGAAATAACTGATCTGAGGACAGACTAAGAGATTAATAGGTTTGGGAGTGAAGTCAGGAGTTCAGATTTCAATGTGTAGAGTTTAAAAACCTTAGCAGACCTCCAAATAAAAGTGTCAATTAAACATCTGTCTATATGACATTCTCAGAGAAAATGTCAGGGTTAGATAAATACATTTGATAATCATCAGCATGTAAGTTGTATTAGAAAAATGGGTTTAGAAGAACTGTGGAGAGAGTGAAATAAGCAGAAGAAGATATATGAAGAACAAGCTCTAAAGCAAGAATGAGTATTCCACTGAATTTAGGGAAATGGAGGTCACTGGTGACTGACAAGAATAGTTTCATTGAAGTGATGAAGCAAGATTAAGAGTAAGTGGGAAGAATTCCCTGGTGGCACAGTGGTTAAGAGTTTGCCTGATAATGCAGGGGACATGGGTTCAATCCCTGGACCGGGAAGATTCCACGTGCTGCGGAGCAACAAAGCCCACGTACCACAACTCCTGAGCACACACACCTAGAGCACGCGTTCCGCAACAAGAAAAGCATCACGATGAGAAACCTGAGCACCATAAAGAAGGATAGCCCTTGCTCACTACAACTAGAGAAAGCCTGCGGTCAGCAATGAAGACCCGGCGCGGTCAAAAATAAAATTAAATAAATAAAAAATTTTTAAAAAAAGGGTACATGGGAAGTGCGAAGTTTGAGCAAACTCTGGGAGATGGTGAAGGACAGGGAAGCCTGGAGTGCTGCAGTCCATGGGGTAGCAAAGAGTTGGACATGACTTAGTGAATGAACAACAACAGGAAGCATGAAAAAAAAGACAAGCTGTGGAGACAGAATGGTAGCCAGAACGAGATGATGGATCAAGACAGTCTGCTTTTGTTATTGCTTTTTCAATAGGAAGAAGGACCGAGGGTGTGTGTGCATACTCATAGAAATGGCCTAGTCAATAATGAGAAATCAATGATAGAGGACAACATTGGAGAGCCTAAGTATGGACTGATGGTGGTGGTTGTTCAGTCACTCAGTCGTGTCTGACTCTTTGCGACCCTATAGACTGCAGCACACCAGGCTTCCCTGTCCTTCACCAGCTCTGGGAATTTGCTCAAACTCATGTCCATGGAGTCAGTGATGCCATCCAGTCATTTCATCCTCTGTCATCCCCTTCTCCTCCCACCTTCAATCTTTCCCAGCATCAGAGTCTTTTCCAATGAGTCGGCTCTTTGCATCAGGTGGCCAAAGTATTGGAGCTTCAGCTTCAGCATCAGTCCTTCCAGTGAATATTCAGGACTAATTCTCTTTAGGATTGACTGATTTCTTCTCCTTGCATTCCAAGGGACTCTCAAAAGTCTTCTTCAGCACCTCCATTCAAAGTCATCAATTCTTTGGTGCTCAGCCTTTTTTTATTGTCCAGCTCTCACATCCGTACATGACTACTGGGAAAACATAGCTTTGACAACATGGACTTTTGTAGGCAAAGTAGTGTCTCTGCTTTCTAATACACTGTCTAGGTTTGTCATTGCTTTTCTTCCAAGCAGCAGACCTCTTTTAATTTCATGGCTGCAGTCACCATCTGCAGTGATTTTGGAGCCTGAGAAAATAAAATTTCTCACTGTTTCCATTGTTTCCCCATCTGTTTGCCATGAAGTGATAGGACCAGATGCCATAATCTTAGTTTTCTGAAAGTTGAGTTTTAAGCCAGGTTTTTCCACTCTCTTCTTTTACCTGTCACTCTTTAGTTCCTCTTCACTTTCTGCCATAAGGGTGGTATACTGGCATATCTGAGGTTATTGATATTTCTCCCAGCAGTCTTGATTCCAGCTTGTGCTTCATCTAGCCCAGCATTTCACATGATGTACTCTGCATAGAAATTACATAAATAGGGTGACAATATACAACCTTGATGTACTCCTTTCCCAATTTTGAACCAGTCCATTGTTTCATGTCTGGTTCTTACTGTTGCTTCTTGACCTGCATACAGGTTTCACAGGAGGCAGGTAATGTGATCTGGTATCCCCACCTCTTTAAGAATCTTGTACAGTTTGTTGTGGTCTACACAGTCAAAGGCTTTAGTGTAGTTATTGAAGAAGAAGTAAATGTTTTTCTGAATTCCCTAGCTTTTACTATGACCCAACAGATGTTGGCAATTGGATCTCTGATTCCTCTGCATTTTCTAAATCCAGCTTTAACATCTGGAATTTCTCAGTTCACATATTGTTGAAGCTTAGCTTGAAGGATGTTGAGCATTACTTTGATAGCATGTGAAAGGAGTGCATTTGTGCAGCAATTTGAACATTCTTAGGCATTGCCCTTTTTGGGGATTGGAATGAAAACTGACCTTTTTCATTCCTGTGGCCACTGAGTTTTCCAAATTTGCTGGCAGATTGAGTATAAGCACTTTAACAGCATTTCTTTTAGGATTTGAAATAGCTCAGCTGGAATTCCATCACCTCCACTAGCTTTGTGTGTAGTGATGCTTCCTAATATCCACTTGACATCATTCTTCAGGATGTCTGGCTCTAGGTGAGTGAACATATCGTTGTGGTTATCCTGGTCATTAATATCTTTTTTGTATAGTTCTTCTGTTTATTTTTGCCACCTCTTCTTGTATTTTCTGCTTTTGTTAGGTCCATACCATTTCTGTCCTTTATTGTACCTATCTTTCCATGAAATATTCCCTTGGTATCTCTAATTTTCTTGAAGAGATCTCTAGTCTTTTCAATTCTATTGTTTTCCTCTATTTCTTTGCACTGTTTACTTAAAAATGCTTTCTTATCTCTCCTTGCTACTCTTTGGAGCTCTGCATTCAGATGGATACATCTTTCCTTTTCTCCTTTGCCTTTTGCTTCTCTTTTTTTTCTCAGCTATTTGTAAGGCCTCCTCAGACAACCATTTTACCCTTTGTATTTCTTTTTCTTGGTGATGCTTCTGCTCACTTCCTCCTGTACAGAGTTATGAACCTCTGTCCATAGTTCTTCAGGCACTCTTTTAGATTTAATCCCTTGAATCTATTTGTCACTTCCACTGTACAAACAGATTTAAGGGATTACATCTGATAGAGTGCCTGAAGGTGGGAGAAAGCAATTCTGTGCTTAGGTAGGACAAGTGTCTGCAGAAAAAGGACATATATGAGAACCCTGTGTGAGGAAAGAGTGAGATCCATATTTTGAAATTAATTAGGGACCACAGGATGCAAGCACTTTCCCCAAAAACAGCTCACAGAGTCAGTGAATTGAGGCAGCAATGGGAGATGGCCATAGGGCAATGTGAAGAAGACTAATTAGAGAACTACAGTCAGAGCAGCTGGCCCCGTTGATCCCAATGCAGCTTGTACCAAGGAGCACATGTCTGCAGCGTTTCCAGTGGCATGCTGGTAAACTGGCTCTCCAGAAAAAGAAGAAAGGAAGGAAAGGAGGAAGGGAAAGAGGGAGGAACGAAAGAAGGAAGAGGGGAGGAAGGGAGGAAAGGAGGGAGGGAGGAGGAAAAAAATGAAAATGGCAGATTAGGAAGCACCAGGAACCTATTTCCTCACCAAGAAAATAACTTGTACTGGCAGAATCTATCTGATATAACTATTTTAGGATGCTGGACTCGATTGAAACCTTGGATGTTCCTGGGGAAGCCTTGGACAACTGCAGTTAATTTTGGTCAGTTTCAGCTCTTAGTACAGTAGCAGCTGCCCATCTCCCAATACCAACTCCATGGCAGGCAGCTGTGCACATGATCCTGGAGCCATCTGCACAGAGCCTGGAGGAGACAGGGTGGACAAAAGTGACCCTGACCTCCAAATACCAGAGGCCTGTGCTCTGATTGCTGCTTGTGATCACCAAGTGCAGACATAGACGTGGGTGGTCACCGTGGTTGTGGTCACCGTGGTTGTGCCGCCTTCTGTTATTGACAAGCCCCACCCTCCAGGACTGAAGTGGGACCTAAAGGGTTAGCTCTATTTCTCCTCAAATAACTTTTTTTGTTTCTCTCTTTTGAAAGCCAGAAACTAAAGATTAGGACATCCTAAAGCAACTGCTTATATAGGGAAAATTAGAAAGTGACCATACATGCCCAGGAAAAGGTGCAGACTCAAAACATCTGAAAGGATCAAGGGCTTCCCTGGTGGCTCAGATGGTAAAGGATCTATGCGAAATACAGGAGACCTGGGTTTAATCCCTCAGTCGGGAAGATCCCCTGGAGAAGGGAATGGCCACCCCCTCCAGTATTCTTGCCTGGAGAACTCCATGGACAGAGAGGCTGGCAGACTACAGTCAATGGGGCCACAAAGAATCAGATACAACTGAGCAACTAACACTAAATGTACACTGCAGGCTGCTTCCTTTCTAATTGTTTCATTTCTCTGATGGAAATAAACCATTTCTTTTTGTCTTCTTAGAGTCATTCTGTTCAAAAAAAGATGAAAAATCTTTTAAAAAGTAAGTCTATACTCAATATTCAGCATAATACAAAAGATGAAGTAGATCTTAAGCTACCAGTAAAATTGACTGCAACTGTTAAGAGGCTGAATTGTACAGCATGGAGCAAAATATGACTATGAAATGAGAGCAAAAATCATTTTTTTAAGTGTGTAAAATGCCACATTATATACCCTATTCTTAAATTATTCATGCTGAATAAATATAATGTAGAAACCAAATTCCACAAACAGCAAATAGTAACAAAAGAATTGAAACTATTTTTTGTTATCATATGAATCTACAACAGATTCAAAAAGTACTGGGCAAGCTGAATAGAGTTCTGCGAATGCTATGCACATTTGCAGAACAATCAAAACACTTCCCATGGGGGGGGGGGGGGGGTGGGGGGTGGGAAATGCAGATTCTATTGAAAAACATTTTCATGACAGAGAACCAATGAATTAAGTGACTTTCAAATAAAGGTGCGAGCCCTACAGTAATTTCAAGTCACATTCAATATGAAGCAAAGATTTACATGAAAGAAGTACCTTTAGATGTATGAGCATTCAGAGGTAAGAAATGTACTCAGTGAAGTAGAGAACCTGCAATGCTTTGCAATAGCCTGTCCATTGTTCAAGAATGATGACTTCAAAAGGGATTGCAGAAAGAAATAAAAAATTGGAATAAATACAGATCAAGTAATTAAAGAGTACAATAAAAGTGAGCTCCTACACCTATATACCTGAGTCCAGACGCTACTTCTGTATGGAGGATCCAGACATGATTAAGTCACAGCATATCAAAACCTCAACTAATCTTGACTGCTATCAGATTTTCTTTCTCCAAATCCTGTTTGATGATAGCCCAGCTACCCAGTTACACAACATACCTCAGAGTCATCTTTGAATCCTCACTTGCTCCCATTTCCCCTCATCTTTTACTAATTCTATTGCTTTTATTGCTAGTGTCTAGACACTCCTTTCATTCTGTTTGTTAATGGCTGAATCAGAGCCCCATTAATCTCTTGCCTAGGTCACTATAACAGTATCTTAATTGATCTCCAATGTCCCCAGTGTTTTGCCTTTCAATTTTTCTCCACATTGCTGCCAAAATAATCATCCTAAAATGCAAATCTGATAATATCACTTCCTTGATAAATATCCTCCAAAATTTCCTTGGTACCAGCTGGGATAAAATCCAGACTCTCAGCATGAGATTAAAAGCCCTGATAAGGACTTGTGTTAGTGCTCAGTCATGTCTGACTCTTTGCAACTCTATAGACTGTAGCCTCGGAGAAGTCAATGGCACCCGCTCCAGTACTCTTGCCTGGAAAACCCCATGGATGGAAGAGCCTGGTGGGCTACAGTCCATGGGGTCGATAAGGGTCGGACACGACTAAGAGACTTCACTTTCACTTTTCACTTTCATGCATTGGAGAAGGAAATGGCAACCCACTCCAGTGTTCTTGCCTTGAGAATCCCAGGGGCGGGGGAGCCTGGTGGGCTGCCATCTATGGGGTTGCACAGAGTTGGACATAACTGAAGCGACTTAGCAGCAGGCTGTAGCCTGCCAGGCTCCTCCATCCACGGAATTCTCCAAGCAAGAATATTGGAGTGGGTAGCCATTCCTTTCTCCAGAGGATCTTTCCAACCCAGGGATTGAACCCAGGTCTCCTGCATTGCAGGAGGATTTTTACCATCTGAGTCACTAGGGAAGACTTCTTCCCTACCCATTTTTGCCTCATATCCCCTGCTTATCCTTCCAAACCCAACTCAAGAATTATCCCCTGTGAATATTCATTCATGGCCTCCTTATCTCAATCAGGCTTCCTAGTCACAGCTCCATGCAGTTTCCTTTGTCTTTGAATTTATCTCAGTTTCTCATAATTGACTGACCATGTTTCTTTATTCATACTATTCTGTGAGGACATTAAGAAAAAGTACCATTGTTCTTCACTTTTGTATCTCCAGCAAGGTTCATGAATATATAATAAGCAGTTCAAGTATTTGAAAAAGAGAAAATAGGGAAGGAAAAAAGAAGGGGTTACTAGATAATGCTAGGAACCTTTTAGCTCTAAAATTCTGTCTTCATGATGCCTTTTATTTGGGCCAGACTGTCATGTCATACACTTATAATCTATAGGCAGTAAGAGGGTAGCTATCAAAACCAATAAATTATTCTTCTGTTGTCCAGTTCCAAGAGAAAATGTTCCCTTAAACTCACCACATAAAGGCACAAAGCTTCAAGGCGAGAGAAATATGTAGTACTAGTATAAATTCTTAGAAGTATCAAGAGAAATAGATATCCAGGTGGTATACTAGAGAGCCAATTTTTAGCTCCAAAGCAACAGTCCTCAGAATATACAAACAGATCATGCAGGTCAATATAAAAAATACAAACAACCCAATCAAAATATAGGCAGAAGCTCTAATAGACATTTTATCAGAGAAGACATATAAATAGCCAAAAAACACATGAAAAGATACTCAACATTATTAAGTTCTAGCGCAACAAAAAAATCAAAACCACAATAACGTATCATCTCACACCAATCAGAATGTCTATCATCAAAACAGCCACAAACAATAAATGTTGGAGAGGGTGTGGAGAAAAGGGAATTCTCCTACACTATTGGTGGGAATACAATTGGTACAACCTCTATGAAGAAAGTATGGAGGTTCGTTAAAACATGAAAAATAGGACTACTATATGACCCAGCAATCCCACTCCTCGTGAAACCCATAATTTGAAAAGATACACACATTCTTATTTACAATAGCCAGGACATGGAAGCAACTGATGTCCATCTACAGAGGAGTAGATAAAGAAAATGTGGCATATATATATTTATGAGAAGGAAATGGTAATCAACTCCAATATTCTTGCCTGGAAAATTCCATGTACAGGGGAGGCTACAGGCTACAGTCCATGGGGTCACAAAGAGACAGCCTTGACTTAGTGCCTGAGCATATGTATTTGTGCATATATATATATATATATATATATATATAAATACAATAGAAAATTACTCAGCCATTAAAAAAGAATGAAATTAGCAACAACATGGATGGACCTAGAGATTATCATACTAAGTGAAATGTCAGACAAAGATAAATGTCATATGATATCACTTATATGTGGAATCTAAAAATAATGATACAAATAAACTTATTTACAAAACAGATTCACAGACGTTGAAAACAAACTTATTGTTGCCAAAGGGAAAAAGTGTGGAGAGGGAGGCATAAATTAGGAGTTTGGGATTAACATGTGCACACTACTATATATAAAATAGATAATCAACAAGGATCTACTCTACAGCACAGGGAACTCTACTCAATATTCTGTAATAACCTATACAGGAAAAAATCTGAAAAGGGGCCTTCCCTGTCAGTCCAGTGGTTAAGGCTCAGCACTTCCACTGCAGGGAGTGTGGGTTTGATCCCTGGTTGGGAAACTAAGACCTCACATGCCCTGTGGTGCAGCCAAAAATTAAAAAAAAGAAAAAAGAATCTGAAAAGGGATGGATAAATATATATGCATAATTGAATTAATCCTGAAAGATGATGCTGTGAAAGTGCTGCACTCAATATGCCAGCAAATTTGGAAAACTCAGCAGTAGCCACAGGACTGGAAAAGGTCAGTTTTCATTCCAATCCCAAAGAAAGGCAATGCCAAAGAATGCTCAAACTACCGCACAATTGCACTCATCTCACACGCTAGTAAAGTAATGCTCAAAATTCTCCAAGCCAGGCTTCAGCAATATGTGAACCGTGAACTTCCTGATGTTCAAGCTGGTTTTAGAAAAGGCAGAGGAACCAGAGATCAAATTGCCAACATCTGCTGGATCATCGAAAAAGCAAGAGAGTTCCAGAAAAACATCTACTTCTGTTTTATTGACTATGCCAAAGCCTTTCACTGTGTGGATCACAATAAACTGTGGAAAATTCTGAAAGAGATGGGAATACCAGACCACCTGATCTGCCTCTTGAGAAATTTGTATGCAGGTCAGGAAGCAACAGTTAGAACTGGACATGGAACAACAGACTGGTTCCACATAGGAAAAGGAGTTCATCAAGGCTGTATATTGTCACCCTGTTTATTTAACTTATATGCAGAGTACATCTTGAGAAATGCTGGACTGGAAGAAACACAAGCTGAATCAAGATTGCCAGGAGAAATAACAATAACCTCAGATATGCAGATGGCACCACCCTTATGGCAAAAAGTGAAGAGGAACTCAAAAGCCTCTTGACGAAAGTGACAGTGGAGAGTGAAAAAGTTGGCTTAAAGCTCAACATTCAGAAAACGAAGATCATGGCATCCAGTCCCACCACTTCATGGGAAATAGATGGCGAAAGAGTGGAAACAGTGTCAGACTTTATTTTTTCCGGGCTCGAAAATCACTACAGATGGTGACTGTAGCCATGAAATTAAAAGACGCTTACTTCTTGGAAGGAAAGTTATGACCAACCTAGATAGCATATTGAAAAGCAGAGACATTACTTTGCCAACAAAGGTTCATCTAGTCAAGGCTATGGTTTTTCCTGTAGTCATGTATGGATGTGAGAGTTGGACTGTGAAGAAGGCTGAGCACCAAAGAATTGATGCTTTTGAACTGTGGTGTTGGAGAAGACTCTTGAGAGTCCCTTGGACTGCAAGGAGATCCAACCAGTCCATTCTGAAGGAGATCAGCCCTGGGATTTCTTTGGAAGGAATGATGCTAAAGCTGAAACTCCAGTAGTTTGGCCACCTCATGCGAAGAGTTGACTCATTGGAAAAGACTCTGATGCTGGGAGGGATTGGGGGCAGGAGGAGAAGGGGACGACAGAGGATGAGATGGCTGGATGGCATCACTGACTCGATGGAAGTGAGTCTGAGTGAACTCCGGCAGTTGGTGATGGACAGGGAGGCCTGGAGTGCTGCGATTCATAGGGTTGCAAAGAGTCGGACATGACTGAGCGACTGATCTGATCTGATCTGATCTGCCTTTACTGTATACCTGAACTAATGCAACCTAACACACACACTCCAATATAAAATAATAATTAAGTTAAAAAAATACAGAAAAACAAACGAAAAACAGTGTTCAGAGATGCACAGGTCATCTTCCCATCCTGCAGACATCAAAGCCAAATGTCAGGGAGGTGAAGCCTTTGCACACACTAGAGGGCAGTCTTGGAGCAGCAGTAAGTGTTTTCATGCTGATGAAATTTTTTTGTCTGGGCTTTTCTTCCCTTATCAGGTTAAAATGTATCTCTCTTTATTCCTAGACTCTAGGAGTCAGACTTGATTGTGCCCTTCTCTGTGGCATACCCATAACTCTTCCACAGCATTTATCACACTGTTGTTATTGTTTCTAGATAACTGGTGAGAAAAAATTTTCCATAGGATTCTGCCTTTTTGCCCATCTGAGCAAAGATATTGACAGCTTTTGCTTCCAACTATCTTTTCAAGGATGTCTGTATGGCAAACTGTCTTTCAAGACAGAGAGAATGTCTTCCTTCGAGGGGGAAAAAGGCAGGTTTTTTCCCTAATGCATTGATACCAAAGAAGGTGACTTTTACCAAGTTGAGGTTAGGCAAGTTCACTAGCAGCCTCCTTTACAACACTGGGAGCTTCCTAAGCTTAGGGTTCCTCAGCTTTGATATCAACCTCCTATATACACACCTGCCTGGGCACTTTACATTGCCGCCATGGAATTTGGTGGGGGTCAGGAAGGATTCCATGAGAGTATGAGGTTCGTGCCACCTGCTGTGCACGAGTTGTTGTTGTTGTTCAATCACTAAGTCATGTCCGACTCTTTCCTACCCCATGGACTGCAGCATGCCAGGAATCCCTGTCCTTCACTATCTCCTGGATTTGCTCAAACTCATGGCCATTGACTCAGTGATGTCATCCAACCATCTCTCTCTGTTGCCCCCTTCTCCCCTTGCTCTCCATCTTTCCCAGCCTCAGGGTCTTTTCCAATGTGTTGACTCTTCACATCAGGTGGCCCAAGTATTGGAGCTTCAGCATCAGTCCTTTCAATTAATATTCAGGGTTGACTTCCTTTAGGATGGACTGGTTGGATCCCCTTGCTGTACAAGGGACTCTCAAGAGTCTTCTCCAACATGCTTTTGATGTTCAAAAGCATCAATTCTTCAGCACTCAGCCTTCTTTATGGTCCAACTCTCACATCTGTACAGGACTACTGGGAAAACCATAGCTGTGACTAGATTGATCTTGTCCTTTTCTCTGAGCCAGGAATCTCATGTATTATGCCAGTCAACTCTTTGCAACCCTAAAGACTGTAGACCACCAGGTTCCTCCGTCCAGAGAATTTTTCAGGCAAGAATACTGTAGTGTGTTGCCAATTCCTCCTCCAGGGAATCTTCCCAACCTAGGGATTGAACCCACATCCCCTGTATCTCCTGCATTGGCAAGCTGATTTTTACCACTGAGTCATGTAAGAAGCCCTGGTAAGCATTTAAACAGGATGAAATCTCAGACCTTTTTTGAGTTTCTGATAAAGTGCAAAGTGTGTGTGTGTGTTTAACCTATTCAGTTTCTTCCGATCATGAACTCCTTAAGAGTGAGGGTTGCATCTAATTTATAAAGGTATTTCTAAGTCATAACTTAGTTAAAATTAAAATAGATGCTAGCTGAATAAAAATATGAGAACATGGGTAATTAAGAAGAGGAAAAGGGAAAAACCTACCATGTAATTTACAAACCTCTTCATCACTTAAATTCATGCTGTTTTCATTTAAGTTAAATGAATGCTATTATTTCAAGTTAGAAAAAAATGAGACTGTTGTTCATATATATTCTTCAAATTACAATCATTACCTCAACTCTCATACTGACATTCTAACCTCATATAATAGGGTCTTTGACGTACCTCAAAATGAATACATTAATTCTAAGAATCCAGAACATTTTATCACAAATAATGCAAAATTTTACAAGAAGTTTTACCTGAGTAAAAATCTGGGGTTATATGTAATGAGTGATAGAAATAAGATGTCATTCCTTCCCCAGTGGCTTGGCTCAAGAGGAAATGAGGAAAAAGCTCTCCCTCAATACCTACATTTGATGACACAAATTTATGTAGAGGAATAGGAATCTCATGGAAGATAAAAACTTGGACTATGATTCCTCTTTTTGCCACTCGGTAATCCACCATCAACATTAAAGTTCAAAATTTAAAGTATATTTTATATATAAAAACATAAAATCATGTATTTCTTCAATAAAGGAAAATGAGGGCTTCTGACTGAAAATGTAACAGAAGAAAGAAGAGGTTTAGACCTGCATTATAGATGGAAATGTTGCTTCTGGATTCTGTTTTTGGTTAACTTTGGAACCCATGCTTATTCAGTCGTTCTTGCACTGTGGGTGTGTCTGGTAAAATGACTCTGTATGTGCAGCCAAAGAACTGAAGCAGCATGACTAGTAAAAATTGGAACCCAAGTCGTTTAGCTGTGGGCAGCTTCCTTCAGAGAGTGATACCAAGCAAAGTAATGTCTTCTTCCTCAATGCAAGAAGATTTCAAGGCTGAACAAAACCTCCAAAGAGATGAGAGATTCAGTGGTAATAGCAATGGGATCAGCAAATGAGGCACCAGAACCAGGAGGAATGGAAAATTTCACTGAACCATAGTTCTGTGAATCTCCTGGGGCCCTTCAGCCTGCTCTCATTGGCTTAAGGAGATGCGGCTCCAATGACCCTGGAGGCACTTGATGACAGACTGGATGTATCTGACAGATAAAGTTATCCAGATGTCAGTCTCAGTGGGGTCCAGACAAAAGGTCTGAATTTCTATTTATTCTGAAATAACTGATTCATGGTCATGAGTAAGCATCCCTGGGGAGTCTTAGAAAAATTGGGGAAGGGGAACCTTGCTAGTAAACTGGGAGAGGTTTTAAAGCCATTGAAATGTGGGTCGTAAATACAAATGCAATTTCATTTTATCCACAAGCTTGTGAAGCACAGGGGACATTTGGTGACAAAAATATCAAAGTACAAAAGATAAATTTCACAGGAAAAGTTTACAGCTTGTCCTCTGCAGGACAGACTATCTGTGCTGCTCTTTCATCACAGTTAGTTAAATGAGGGCTCTGGCAGCGCAATGACTCAGAGATAGCAAAATAAAGTCGTAACATCAATATCCTCAAATGTTTGGTGATATATTTGAGAACATAAATATTAAATGTTGAAAAAGGGATTCAACCTGCCCTTCACGTCCAGCCAGCTGGCTTTTCTCCATCATGCCGTGTCCTCTAAGATTATCCAAGTGAGAAAAACAAAACTTTCAAGGAGCAATGGTCTATAGTGCTTTGTAAAGAGGTAGTGAATTAGCGGTTTTGTTGTTGCTGCTGTTGTATTTCATTTTTATAAATAAAAATTTAATTTTTCTGACTCCACAGTCATAACAGATATCTCATTTGAAGGCAGATATTTCAGTAAAAAGGACTGTGAGCACTTCCAACCAAATAAAATCTCCCAGTATCTATCCAATGTTACCATTGATAGGTAAATTTCAACAAATCATTTCTTTGAAAGAAGACTTTGCTGACATTCAAGATCTGTTGGTTAATAATGCATTACTACTACTAATACTAAGTCGCTTCAGTCGTGTCCAACTCTGTGCGACCCCATGGACTGCAGCCTACCAGGCTTCTCCGTCCATGGGATTCTCCAGGCAAGAACACTGGAGTGGGTTGCCATTTCCTTCTCCAATGCGTGAAAGTGGAAAGTGAAAGTGAAGTCGCTCAGTCATGTCCGACTCTTAGCAACCCCATGGACTGCAGCCTACTAGGCTTCTCCATCCATGGGATTTTCTGAGCAACAGGACTGGAGTGGGGTGCTATTGCCTTCTCCAAGTTTGTTGATTACTCTTTCCAATATGGCTGCTAAGGAAAGCCATTGGGAATAATAAAAAATGAGAGGAGTAAATTAAGAACATGGCATATAAACTTCATGGGTACCCAAGATTTTCATAAAAGATGAAGAAAAAAGGAGAAAACAGTAAACCAGGAGGTGAGAAGCTCCAGAAGCAAACATCACAGATTTTATCCATGACTTGACAATAAGAGCCATGGAAAAATCTAAATTCCTTTCTGAAACTTGAAGTGCACCTCCCAAATTATGTGAAGTGACTACCACTTAGGGAAAGTTCTGAACCCTGTTTGGCTGTGCACTATTTAGTAGAAGCCCAATGTCATCTCACCGTAATATACTAGAATGAAAATCCCACCAAGAAGAAAAAGGATGAGAGAGGTAAATATTCCCCTAGCATGTATGATTAGCACCTCTGATGATTTTTCTTGAGCTCGAAGAGCTGTTATTAGAAAATTGTAACTCTGGGTAGTTAAGTGTGGCAGATGGCACATAGGAGTGAGTGGTGTGCAATTTACAGTAAACAAATTCTTTATCTTTGACGGGTCATGGGGAGAACTAAAACGGTCTCCAATTCAATCAGGGAATACACTAAAAAACACTGACATGCAGATTCACTAATTATAGTGAAATGTGTTAAAAAGCTACAATTATCCCAATGGATGGAACCTTTCCCCATGAAGACGAGAGAACACCACCCGGTGTCAGGGGCTGACAGCAGGATCCCATTTGTAAATGTGCCCCCAGGTTGGCTGACACCTGTTCAGAGATGATATTCAAGTCTTCAGGACTTTCCACTTGGTCTTCTCTCAAGACAGGTACACTTTCTGATAGTATATATGAGTGTGATTTCATCAGCTGTTCTTGTATCAAACATAAAAGCAAAAACTGTAGCTGTTTTCTGTCTTAAAGGAAGAGGATCATAAGTTAGTGGGAGTGTTTCTTATAATACTCCTTAGTTATCATTAAAATAATGTTTCAAATATCCCAGAGCTTGATTTCTACCTCCACAGACAGAAGAAAGAAAACATAACACAAATATGAATGTGTTTCTTAATAAAAGTTATTTAATCATATATTGAATTGTGGCCATGAAAATTTATCAGACTGAGAAATAAAGGCACAGAATGTGAAATCATATAATTTTTAGGAACCACCTATATGATATAGACTGTCACCTACACTGGAGTACTCCATGGGATTTACTGGTGGCTTGAAGCATATGAACCTTATAGAGGTGTGAATGGGGAGCTCTTAAATGATGCCATGTGGGTTGTTGCTGTTCAGTTGCTAAGTCGTGTCTGACCCTTTGTGACATACGACTTCAATCCAAAGGAGTGAGACCATTGCATTGGAGGACTTGACTTGGATAATCCCTTAAATTCAGTGGTAAACGGGTGTTTGCACTCACTCAGTCATGTCTGACTCTGTGATCCCATGGACTGTAGCCTGTCAGGCTCCTCTGTCAGGCAAGAATCCTGGAGTGGGTTGTCATTTCCTTCTCCAGGGGATCTTTCTAACCTAAGGATTAAACCCACATCTACCGCATTGTAGGCAGATTCTTTACCCACTGAGCCATCAGTGGTGGAAGCCCCTCAATGATAGCTACTGGAATGTAAAAAAGAACAGCTATGATTTGAGGAAAGATTTTATCAAACACCCTCCAGATATCTAGAGACCTGGGAAATTTTGCTGGGTTTGTACCATTTTTTTGTGTGTGTATCTGTGTTATTATTTGTAACATAACCATCCCCTAAGGAAGTTCAGGCTAGAATTTCAAGTGTGCCAGTTGTACGATAAATGACCTAAGCATCCTTGGTGTGCCAGGCAATTCTGAAGGAAAAAACCACAGACACTGTCCTGGAATTGTGGCATCCTCATTTTTCTGATGAGAGATTGATTCCTCATTCTAACTGGGGAAAAAAATGTGACAATGTGTCATCTAAAAAAACTTATCTAATAGGTGTGACTGGTGGCTGTTTGACCACTTACTGTTTATCATGTCACTGGCCCAGATTTCTTCCTGAAGGGGATATGTGACTTTTTGTTGGGAACTGTATTATAGGCTAATGTTTCTGGACTCAGGACAGATATATAAAGAGACGGTGACTAAGTAGGCCTCAGGGTCTTTTTTTTTTTTTTAATCCTATTATATAGGAAGTGGTTGAGGAAAAAAATTACACTTTAATTCATTGGATCTATAACTCACAAGGATAAGAGAATATGATTTGGGACTTTGCTTTGGAATTTAACTTGAGAATTCTGGAATTTAATTTCTTTGTGTTTTCAGTCTTTGAGCTTTAATTTTCCCCTGGCAATTTAATGATAGCATTGAGCAGATATTCAAGTATGAGGGCCTCCTATATTGGAGGCATTTTGTTTTTGGAATATATGTTGTTGTATAATCTCACTGCATGCCCTCTACTAGGCCATGTGTCTAGAAATAATATGGGAGGAGAAATAGAAGGAGGTGACCTCTAAGCACTGGGTAGAGCAAGGATCTGGGATTAATTGAAATAATGTACCATTCTCACTCATTTTTAGAGCCTTCTAAACCAAAGTCTACACTGCTCACCAGTGGTCCAGGTTGCACAGCAGAGCCCTGTTGGAATTCAGAGAACAGCTTCATGAAGCTCAGAGTATAGCTCTGTAGGCAGTGATCTCCTCTGGGACCCATAGACACATTCTGGGAAACCACAGGCTCATTGCCAAGCCAACTGGTTTAGAGAAACAAACAGCTGGAGATGTTACGGAAAATATTCATCCCTCACTCTTTGTAATGCTTCTCTACAGAGAGAAATTTTAAGTCAAGGTTTCCAAGCCTTTGCACTACCACTTCCTCACTTCTCATAGCCACTGCTCACCTACTATTTTTGTGGGAAGAAATTAGTAAATCAGGTTTCCAAATTAGGTGGAGTCTTCTATTACATCTCTGAAATATCAAGAATTTAGTTTTTTTTTTTTCCCTAGCCACCCAAAGCAATGATTGGGAGGCAGTGATACTGGGTAGGTCTCCATCTGGAAAGTGTTAGAAACCTAATTTATTTTTATTTAAGCCACATTCTTCACACTAGCAATAAAAGTAATGACATTTTCATCTTCATCTGCCTGTAACTATATCTCCAACAGTTCTACATTAGCAGAGAATAAGGGTGTTATTAGCCAATTCAGACTCCTATATATTCTAGTTGTCTTCAGTTCAGTTCAGTTGCTCAGTCATGTCCGACTCTTTGCGACCCCATGAATCGCAGCACGCCAGGCCTCCCTGTCCATCACCAACTCCCGGAGTTCACTCAGACTCTCGTCCATCGAGTCAGTGATGCCATCCAGCCATCTCATCCTCTGTTGGCCCCTTCTCCTCCTGCCCCCAATCCCTCCCAGCATCAGAGTCTTTTCCAATGAGTCAACTCTTTGCATGAGGTGGCCAAAGTACTGGAGTTTCAGCTTTAGCATCATTCCTTCCAAAGAAATCCCAGGGCTGATCTCCTTCAGAATGGACTGGTTGGATCTCCTTGCAGTCCAAGGGACTCTCAAGAGTCTTCTGCAACACCACAGTTCAAAAGCATCAATTCTTCGGCGCTCAGTTTTCTTCACAGTCCAACTCTCACATGCATACATGACCACAGGAAAAACCATAGCCTTGACTAGATGGACCTTTGTTGGCAAAGTAATGTCTCTGCTTTTGAATATGCTATCTAGGTTGGTCATAAATTTTCTTCCAAGGAGTAAGCATCTTTTAATTTCATGGCTGCAGTCACCATCTGCAGTGATTTGGGAGCCCAAAAAAATAAAGTCTGACACTGTTTCCACTGTTTCTCCATCTATTTCCCATGAAGTGATGGGACTGGATGCCATGATCTTCTTTTTCTGAATGTTGAGCTTTAAGCCAACTTTTTCACTCTCCACTTTCACTTTCATCAAGAGGCTTTTGAGTTCCTCTTCACTTTCTGCCATAAGGGTGGTGTCATCTGCATATCTGAGGTTATTGATATTTCTCCTGGCAATCTTGATTCCAGCTTGTGCTTCTTCCAGCCCAGTGTTTCTCCTGATGTACTCTGCATCTAAGTTAAATAAGCAGGGTGAAAATATACAGCCTTGACGAACTCCTTTTCCTATTTGGAGCCAGTCCATTGTTCCATGTCCAGTTCTAACTGTTGCTTCCTGACCTGCATATAGGTTTCTCAAGAGGCAGGTCAGGTGGTCTGGTATTCCCATCTCTTTCAGAATTTTCCACAGTTTATTGTGATCCACACAGTCAAAGGCTTTGGCATAGTCAATAAAGCAGAACTAGATGTTTTTCTGGAACTCTCTTGCTTTTTCGATGATCCAGCAGATGTTGGCAATTTGATCTCTGGTTCCTCTGCCTTTTCTAAAACCAGCTTGAACATCTGGAAGTTCATGGTTCACGTATTGCTGAATCCTGGCTTGGAGAATTTTGAACATTACTTTACTAGCATGTGAGATGAGTGCAATTTTGCGGTAGTAAGTATTTAAATTACGTTCAATATCAAAATAAGACATTCACTTCTATGTATCTACTCATTTCTAAAGCTATGTTAGAACTCACCTTACAGAAAAAACTGAAGATCGAGTAAACATACTTTCATAGCTTTTAAAAATCCTCTCACATTATAGTTTTGACACAAAAAAGTCATAAATTTCATGGGTATTACATTTATATTGGAAATAAAAGGTGTCATATATATAATATTTTAATATTAATTTAAAAAATCTAATCTTCTTCATGAGCCCTTATCTTATCCTACTCAATAACTAGAAAACCCAAGCTTCTTAGGTGGACATTGTCTTTCTTTGGACTATAGCAATCGCCCTGCTCCCACCCAACTCTATTCATGGGGAATCTCCTACTCCAAGACTCTTGATAAGAGGCAGTGACTACTGCTCACTCTGGGAACTGAATTTTTTCTCCCAGTTTTCACATGACCTAGCTTCTACCAATAATATACACACACTAGACCTTGGCTTAGAGTCTGGGATACACAGAAGCAGGGAGTGTGCAAAATCCATTCTTTCAATATTGCCAGTAAGAGCTACAGTTGCATCCATATCCCAAAGTTGGCAGCAACAGAAAGAGTTCCAGCATTATCTCTATTGTCCAGCAATGATCATGGAGGTACTTTCAATGGAGATACTCATTCTCAGCAGCGTTGTCTTGATGGATGCTTGCTGCAGAATGATTTGGACTTTGACTAGGTAGCCTCCAAGTCTAGTTTTCAAGCAGTCACAGCAATTGTTAACCAACTAATAGCTTAGTAAGAAGAGCTGGCAAGAAAACACAGAAGAATTATACAAAAAAAGATCTTCATGACCCAGATAATCACGATGATGTGATCACTCACCTAGACCCAGACATCCTGGAATGCAAAGTCAAATGGGCCTTAGGAAGCATCACTATGAACAAAGCTAGTGGAGGTGATAGATTTCCACTTGAGCTATTTCAAATCCTGAAAGATGATGCTGTGAATGTGCTGCATTCAATATGTCAGCAAATTTGGAAAACTCAGCAGTGGCCACAGGAATGGAAAAGGTCAGTTTTCATTCCAATCCCAAAGAAAGGCAATACCAAAGAATGCCCATACTACTGCACAATTGCACTCATCTCACACGCTAACAAAGTAATGCTCAAAATTCTCCAAGTCAGACTTCAACAGTACATGAACCGTGAACTTCCAGATGTTCAAACTGGATTTAGAAAAGGCAGAGAACCAGAGATCAAACTGCCAACATCTGTTGGATCATCAGAAAAGCAAGAGTTCCAGAAAAACGTCTACTTTTGCTGTATTGACTACACCAAAGCCTTTGACTATGTGGATCACTACAAACTGTGGGAAATTCTTCAAGAAATGGGAATACCAGACCGCCTGACCTGCTCCTGAGAAATCTGTATGCAGGTCAAGAAGCAACAGTTAGAAAGGGACATGGAACAACAGACTGGTTCCAAATCAGAAAAGGATTATGTCAAGGTTGTATAGTGTCACCCTGCTTATTTAACTCATATGCAGAGTACATCGTGAGAAATGCTGTGCTGGATGAAGCACAAGCTGGAATCAAGATTGCCAGGAGAAATGTCAATAACCTCAGATATGCAGATGACACCACCCTTATGGCAGAAAGCTAAGAAGAACTAAAGAGCTCTTGATGAAAGTGAAAGAGGAGATGGAAAAAGGTGGCTTAAAACTCAGCATTCAGAAAACTAAGATCATGGCATCCAATCCCGTCACTTCATGGCAAATAGATGGGGAAACAGTGACAAACTTTATATTTCGGGGCTCCAAAATCACTGCAAATGGTGACTGCAGCCATGAAATTAAAAGACGCTTACTCCTTGGAAGGAAAGTTATGACCAGCCTAGCAGCATATTAAAAAGTAGAGACCCTTTGCCAACAAGGGTCCATTCTAGTCAAAACTGTGGTTTTTCCAGTATTCATGTATGGGTGTGAGAATTTCACTATAAACAAAGCTGAATGTCAAAGTATTGATGTTTTTGAACTGTGGTGTTGGAGAAGACTCCTGAGAGTCCCTTGGACTGTAAGGAGATCCAACCAGTCCCTCCTAAAGGAAATCAGTCCTGAATATTCATTGAAAGGATTGATGCAGAAGCTGAAACTCCAATACTTTGGCCACCTGATGTAAAGAACTGACTCACTGGAAAAGACCCTGATGCTGGGAGAGATTGAAGGTGGGAGGAGAAGGGGATGACAGAGAATGAGATGGTTGGATGGTATCACCGAGTCAATGGACATGAGTTTGAGTAAACTCTGGTAGCTAGTGATGGACAGAAAAGCCTGGCGTGCTGTAGTCCACGGGGTCACAAAGAGTCAGACATGACTGAATGACTGAACTGAACTGAACTGAACTCAGCCTTAGTAAATCTGATTCTCTGCTTAAATTAACCAGCAATGGTTCTGCCACTTGAAAGTAAAAGTCCTGATGGATACCCTGTTCAGGTAACACTACCAGTTTCTACCAGTATGAACAGTTTCCTATCTGTTTAAAACAACCTCTTTCAGAGTAAGTCCTCAGTTGTACAGACTGATGTCCTCTTTCCTTTTTCTTCCACAAAAAGTGCCTAGGTCTGCATAGTCCAGTAGAGCAGCCATTAGTCACAGAGGCTATTGAGCACCTGAGGTATGGTTATTCTGAGTTGAGATGTGCTGTAAGTGTGAAAAACAACTGAATTTCAAAGACTTATTACAAAAAAAGATGTAGAATACCTCCTTAACAATGTTTCATATTAATTACATATTGAAATTATATTATGAAATATGAAAATATTAGGTTAAATGAAATATATTAAAATTAATTTCCTTTGTTTCTTTTTACTTTTAAAAATACAGCTACTAGAAAAATTTTAGTTACATGCGTGGCTCACATTATATTTTTATTGGATAGGCATATAGGAGAGCAAATGCTTATACATTTATATATTATATTGTTATTCTGTTAACTAAATCCCTTCTTCCACAATATTATTTGAAATCTAAATTATTTCTATTAAGGAAGGGCAAGGGGCTAATATAATAAAAGTGTCCAGGTGCCTGACACAGTGCTATTAATTTGTTTATATTATTTTAATGAACCTTCATTATCAGTATGTGAAGGAAATATTATTATAAATGGAGATATATACTAAGAAGTTAGATAGTTTTCCCATGGATATTTATCTATTACATGGCAGAGCTAGTTCTGAAACATAGATCAGTTTGTCTTCCAAGAACTATTTGCATTATCCCAAGGGTCACACCCTTTCTGTTCCACTCTCACCCCATTAACTATTCACAAGAAAGCTTCCAAAAA
This sequence comes from Bos indicus x Bos taurus, assembly GCF_003369695.1. Lineage (NCBI taxonomy): Eukaryota > Metazoa > Chordata > Mammalia > Artiodactyla > Bovidae > Bos > Bos indicus x Bos taurus. The sequence continues at coordinate 100,350,298 of NC_040079.1, forward strand.
GCTTTCTATTTTAGAAAACTATAGTATTAATATTTTCATTAAGCTATATTATGACTGTGTTTCAAATTGTCAAATTCAGTAACTAATGCAAAATCAAACTTACTGAAATAAGACATTCTTACCCAATAAAATTTATGAGCCAAAAGCACTTCTCTATTTCTTCTGTCTTCTAGGTCTAGGTTCTTAGGTCTAGCTGAACTTAGAACTATTTTAAACATAAACTATTTTTAAATTTTCTATTTGAATCAACTGTCTATCTGATCCACTTGGAGCCCTTAACCAATACGAACGACTCAATACATAGATACAGGTGGTCAAATTACTTTCTGTTGGCAAGAGGTTATCTAGAAGATATATTTTTAAGTTCTGAAATATTAAAAACTCAGGAATATTTTGATAACTTATAGAGACATCAGTAAAGACTATTTTTTTTTATTATGAGGTACCAGAATATTAGGACTTCCCCAGTGACTCAGTGGTTCAAGAATCTGCCTGCAATGCAGGAGCCATAGGAGACATGGGTTTGATCCCTGGGTTGGGAAGACCCTCTGGAGGAGGGCATGGTAACCCACTCCAGTATTCTTGCCTGGAGAATCCCATGGACAGAGGAGCTTGGTGGGCTACAGTCCATAGGGTCACAGAGAGTCGAACATGACTGAAGTGACTTAGCACGCATCAGGATATTAGGAGCATTTGAAACCATACATAAAAGTCCAGGAAAAATTTAATGCCACTATTTATAGGCTCAAAATAAATGTCAAAATAAGTTCATGTACTGCACTTCATCCTGTTCATGTGACCAGTTGTCTTGCTGTTCATACTGTTCACACTATTCGCTGAACCTAGGGTAGGCAAGGCATGACATAAGAGGCTGGAAGAAGACGCAAGGAGCCATAGGAACTGCAGACACATTTATTCTCTCCTGGCTGGCACAGCAGTCATAACACAGCCTTTCTTCTGGCTGACTTAGCAGCCATAGGAGCAGCCATAACATAACCATAAGGTAGCCATAACATAACCTCATATAACATAACCATGACGTCACTCCAATGTAGGCCCAGTGCAGCAGCAGCCAGGGGTTTCATGGTTTAGCTCATACAGGTGTACCATACGACTCTGGGCTTTTCCAGGTGAAGTTTATATATCAAAAGTAGCCCACGTCCAGGTGAGTATCTTGTGACACACATGTGCAGCACTATAAGTGATCTCAGCTGTTACATAATCATTATTTACAAAACATGCAGCAAGAGCAAGAGGCTGTGGGGCAAGTTAGCCTGACCACACCATCTTGGCTAATTTGCTCTTTCCCTACAGTATACTAATTCAGACTTTAGACTAATTTTCACCAAAACTTGGTATTTTTTTAACCTTTGAACTTTTGTTAATTGTAGATTAAGTCTGTCCCACATACGTGTTCAACCAAAACAGTACTATCCTTGCTATTTATTCTGTGGTGAGCATAGAAGCAATATGTGCCTGTAGAATTAAGGGCCCTGTTGAAATATTTCATTGACAAAAATCCTCAACCTCTGTGTGTCATAATTCAGTCTAAGTGATACACCTCTGAATTGGTAGGGGACTTGGGTCTGAAAAAGTTAGAAGGGGTGTCACAGCATGTCTTTTGGAATAATAAAATTCAGTGTACTGTATTCTCCTAAGTAGCTTCATTTGAACACTAAAGATTTTTGATGATATTTAAAGGGCAATAAAATATGCTCAAAGGAGAGACTAATGAAATATATGTATGGCCCTGTGCTGAAGAAGAGCACAGAGTAACAGTGAAGTTGAGAATAACATTCTTTGGACTTCAAATGTAGGAATGATTGTTATAAATGGAAATGATCTGAGGAGGTTATGAGGTCTTTGGAAGGACAGACAAAGAGAATCTGAGTACCAAAATAGATAAAAGATAAAGTTAGTTGGAATAGAATGTGAAAGAAATGAAAGGGAAGTCAGAAAGAACTTTTTTGCTTTAGTTTCTAAATATCTTGAATGGCAGGCTAGAGATTTTGGATATTATCCCATATGTTACAGGGTTATGATGAAAACATGGTTTGATAAGATTCTGAACTAACGAGATCAAAATGCGTAAAATGGGGTGTGAGACACATGATAAACAAAGCATTGACAAAACTGTGGCTGTATTACACAATAATAGTGGGAGACTTTAATACCCCACTCACACCTATGGATAGATCAACTAAACAGAAAATTAGCAAGGAAAAACAAACTTTAAATGATACAATGGACCAGTTAGACCTAATTGATATCTATAGGACATTTTGCCCCAAAACAATGAATTTCACCTTTTCCTCAAGTGCACACAGAACCTTCTCCAGGATAGATCACATCCTGGGCCATAAATCTAACCTTGGTAAATTCAAAAAAATTGAAATCATCTCAAGCATCTTTTCTGATCACAATGCGGTTAGATTAGATGTCAACTACAGGGGAAAAAAATATTAAAAATACAAACATATTGAGGCTAAACAACATGCTTCTGAATAACCAACAAATCACAGAAAAAATCAAAAAAGAAATCAAAATATGCATAGAAATGAGTGAAAATGAAAACACAACAACCCAAAACCTATGGGATTCAGTAAAAGCACTGCTAAGGGGAAGGTTCATAGCAATATAAGCTTACCTCAAGAAACAAAAGAAAAATCAAATAAATAACCTAACTCTACACCTAAAGCAACTAGAAAAGGAAGAAATGAAGAAACCCAGGGTTAGTAGAAGGAAAGAAATCATAAAAACTAGGGCAGAAATAAATTGAAAAAGAAACGAAGGAAACCATAGCAAAAATCAACAAAGCTAAAAGCTGGTTCTTTGAGAAGATAAATAAAATAGACAAACCATTAGCCAGACTCATCAAGAAAAAAAGGGAGAAGAATCAAGTCAACAAAATTAGAAATGAAAATGGAGAAATCACAACAGACAATACAGAAATACAAAGGATCATAAGAGACTATTATCAGCAACTACATGCCAATAAAATGGAAAACTTGGAAGAAATGGATGAATTCTTAGAAAAGTATAACTTCCTAAAACTGAACCAGGAAGAAATACAAAAACTTAACAGACCCTTCACAAGCACAGAAATTGAAACTGTAATCAGAAATCTTCCAACAAACAAAAGCCCAGGATCAGACAGCTTCACAGATGAATTCTACCAAAAATTTAGAGAAAACCTAACACCTATCCTACTCAAACTCTTTCAGAAAATTGCAGAGGAAGGTAAACTTCCAAACTCATTCTATGAGGCCACCATCACCCTAATACCAAAACCAAACAAAGATGCAACAAAAAAAGAAAACTACAGGTCAATATCACTGATGAACATAGATGCAAAAATCCTTAACAAAATTCTAGCAAACAGAATCCAACAACATATTAAAAAGATCATATATCATGACCAAGTGGGCTTTATCCCAGGGATGCAAGGATTCTTCAATATTTGCAAACCAATCAATGTGATACACCACATTAACAAATTGAAAGGTAAAAAACCACATGATTATCTCAACAGATGCAGAGAAAGCCTTTGACAAAATTTTACATACATTTATCATAAAAACCCTCCAGAAAGCAGGCATAGAAGGAACATACCTCAACATAATAAAAGCCATATATGATAAACCCACCAGAGAAGGCAATGGCATCCCACTCCAGTACTCTTGCCTGGAAAATCCCATGGATGGAGGAGCCTGGTGGGCTGCAGTTCATAGGGTCGCTAAGAGTCAGACATGACTTCACTGTCACTTTTCACTTTCATGCATTGGAGAAGGAAATGGCAACCCACTCCAGTATTCTTGCCTGGAGAATCCCAGGGACGGGGAAGCCTGGTGGGCTGCCGTCTATGGGGTCGCACAGAGTCGGACACGACTGAAGTGACTTAGCAGCAGCAGTAGCAGCAGCAGCAGCATGATAAACTCACAGCAAACATTATCCTCAATGGTGAAAAATTGAAAGCATTTCCCCTAAGTCAGGAACAAGACAAGGGTGCCCACTCTCAACACTACTATTCAACATAGTTTTGGAAGTTTTAGCCACAGCAATCAGAGAAGAAAAAGAAATAAAAGGAATCCAGATTGAAAAAGAAGTAAAACCCTCACTGTTGGCAGATGGCATGATCCTCTACATAGAAAACTCTAAAGACTCCACCAGAAAATTACTAGAGCAAATCAATGAATATAGTAAAGTTGCAGGATATAAAATTAATACACAGAAATCCCTTGCATTCTTATACACTAACAATGAGAAAACAGAAAGAGAAATTAAGGAAAAATTAAGAAATTAAGAAATTAAGGAAATGTTGTTCACCATTGCAACCAAAAGAATAAAATACTTAGGAATAAATTTACCTAAAGAAACAAAAGACCTATATATAAAAAACTATAAAACACTGAAAAAAGAAATCAAAGATGAAACTAATCGATGGAGAAATATACCATGTTCATGGATAGGAAGAATCAATATAGTGAAAATGAGTATACTACCCAAAGCAATCTATAGATTCAATGCAATCCCTATCAAGCTACCAACGGTATTTTTCACAGAGCTAGAACAAATAATTTCAAAATTTGTATAGAAATACAAAAAACCTGGAATAGCCAAAGCAATCTTGAGAAGGAAGAATGGAACTGGAGGAATCAACCTGCCTGACTTCAGACTATACTACAGAGCAACAGTCATCAAGACAGTATGGTACTGGCACAAAGATAGAAATATAGACCAATGGAAGAAAACAGAAAGCCCAGAGATAAATCCATGCACCTATGGACACCTTATCTTCAACAAAGAAGGAAAGAACATACAATGGAGAAAAGACAATCTCTTTAACAAGTGGTGCTGGGAAAACTGATCAACCAATTGTAAAAGAATTAAACTAGAACACTTTCTAACAACATATACAAAAATAAACTCAAAATGGATTAAAGATCTAAATGTAAGACCAGAAACTATAAAACTCTTAGAGAAAAATATAGGCAAAACACTCTCTGACATAAATCACAGCAGGATCCCCTATGACCCACCTCACAGAGTAATGAAAATAAATGCAAAAATAAACAAATGGGACCTAATTAAACATAAAAGTTTTTGCACAATGAAGGAATCTATAAGCAAGGTGAAAAGACAGCCTTCAGAATGGGAGAAAATAATAGCAAATGAAGCAACTGACAAAGAATTAATCTCAAAAATATACAAACAACTCCTGCAGCTCAATTACAGAAAAATAAACGACCCAATCAAAAAATGGGCCAAGGAACTAAACAGACATTTCTCCAAAGAAGACATACAGAGGGCTAACAAACACATGAAAAGATGCTCAGCATCACTCATTATCAGAGAAATGCAAATCAAAACCACAATGAGGTAGCACCTCATGCCAGTCAGAATGGCTGCTATCAAAAAGTCAACAAACAATAAATACTGGAGAGGGTGTGGAGAAAAAGGAACCCTCTTACACTGTTGGTGGGAATGCAAACTAATACAGCCACTATGGAGAACAGTGTGGAGACTCCTTAAAAAACTGGAAATAGAATTGCCATATGACCCAACAACCCCACTGCTGGGCATACACACCAAGGGAACCAGAATTGAAAGAAACACGTGTACCCCAATGTTCATCACAGCACTGTTTACAATAGGCAGGACATGGAAGCAACCTAGATGTCCATCGGCAGATGAATGGATAAGAAAGGTGTGGTACATATACAAAATGGATTATTACTCAGCTATTAAAAAGAATGCATCTGAATCAGTTCTAATGAGGTGGATGAAACTGGAGCCTATTATACAGAGTGAAGTAAGTCAGAAAGAAAAATACCAATACAGTGTTTTAACACATATATATGGAATTTAGAAAGACAGTAACAATGGCCCAGTGGAAACAGTGTCAGACTTTATTTTTTTGGGCTCCAAAATCACTGCAGATGGTGACTGCAGCCATGAAATTAAAAGACACTTACTCCTTGGAAGGAAAGTTATGACCACCATAGATAGCATATTCAAAAGCAGAGACATTACTTTGCCAACAAAGGTCCATCTAGTCAAGGCTATGGTTTTTCCTGTGGTCATGTATGGATGTGAAAGTTGGACTGTGAAGAAGGCTGAGCACCAAAGAATTGATGCTTTTGAACTGTGGTGTTGGAGAAGACTCTTGAGAGTCCCTTGGACTGCAAGGAGGTCCAACCAGTCCATTCTGAAGGAGATCAGCCCTGGGATTTCTTTGGAAGGAATGATGCTAAAGCTGAAACTCCAGTACTTTGGCCACCTCATGCGAAGAGTTGACTCATTGGAAAAGACTCTGATGCTGGAAGGGATTGGGGGCAGGAGGAGAAGGGGACGACAGAGGATGAGATGGCTGGATGGCATCACTGACTCGATGGACATGAGTCTGAGTGAACTCCGGGAGATGGTGATGGACAGGGAGGCCTGGAGTGCTGTGATTCATGGGATCACAAAGAGTCGGACACGACTGAGAGACTGAACTGAACTGAACTGAACAATGACCCTATATGCAAGACAGCAAAAGAGACATAGATGCAAAGAACAGACTTTTGGACTCTGTGGGAGAAGATGAGGGAGGGATGATATGAGAGAATAGCACTGAAACATGTATATTATTGAGAGAGTCAATTCCTAGGCAAATTGATAAGAAGTCCAGGGTCCCCAAGGAGGAGAAAGGGGTCTGGAATTCTCAAGGAGGAGGAAAGGACAAACTTTATTGTCTACATTCCCTGCTGCTGCTGCTGCTAAGTCGCTTCAGTTGTGTCCGACTCTGTGCGACCCCATAGACGGCAGCCAACCAGGCTCCCCTGTCCCTGGGATTCTCCAGGCAAGAATACTGGAGTGGTACAATCCCTCAGTTCAGTCAGTTCAGTTCAGTCGCTCAGTCGTGTCCGACTCTTTGGGACTCCATGAATCGCAGCACACCAGGCCTCCCTGTCCATCACCAACTCCCGGAGTTCACTGAGACTCACATCCATCGAGTCAGTGATGCCATCCAGCCTTCTCATCCTCTGTTGTCTCCTCCTCCTGCTCTCAAACCCTTCCAGCATCAGAGTCTTTTCTAATGAGTCAACTCTTCACATGAGGCGCCCAAAGTACTGGAGTTTCAGCTTTAGCATGATTCCCTCCGAAGAAATCCCAGGGCTGATCTTCTTCAGAATGGACTGGCTGGATCTCCTTGCAGTCCAAGGGACTCTCAAGAGTCTTCTGCAACACCACAGTTCAAAAGCATCAATTCTTTGGTGCTCAGCCTTCTTCACAGTCCAACTCTCACATCCATACATGACTACAGGAAAAACCATAGCCTTGACTAGACGGACCTTTGTTGGCAAAGTAATGTCTCTGCTTTTGAATATGCTATCTAGGGTGGTCATAACTTTCCTTCCAAGGAGTAAGCGTCTTTTAATTTCATGGCTGCAATCACCATCTGCAGTGATTTTGGAGCCCAAAAAAATAAAGTCTGACACTGTTTCCACTATTTCCCCATCTATTTGCCATGAAGTGATGGGACTGGATGCCATGATCTCCGTTTTCTGAAGGAGATCATGGCAACTTTTTCACTCTCCTCTTTCACTTTCATCAAGAGGCTTTTGAGTTCCTCTTCACTTTCTGCCATAAGGGTGGTGTCATCTGCATATCTGAGGTTATTGATGTTTCTCCCAGCAATCTTGATCCCAGCTTGTGCTTCTTCCAGCCCAGCATTTCTCATGATGTACACAACTCAGTTTAAACTCTGCACTAGGGATTATACAAGAGAAGGCAATGGCACCCCACTCCAGTACTCTTGCCTGGAAAATCCCATGGATGGAGGAGCCTGGAAGGTTGCAGTCCATGGGGTCGCTGAGGGTCAGACACAACTGAGCGACTTCACTTTCACTTTTCACTTTCATGCATTGGAGAAGGAAATGGCAACCCACTCCAATGTTCTTGCCTGGAGAATCCCAGGGATGAGGGAGCCTGGTGGGCTGCCATCTATGGGGTCGAACAGAGTCGGACACGACTGAAGTGACTTAGCAGGGATTATACAACAACAATGTATCCTGCTTGAGGACAGTTTCTCCTTCCTGAAAACTTTCTGACTAATCCTGGTATCTTAGAATGTATATTATGGGAGTGGGTCTGGTAGGATCTTTCTATTGTTTAATTCTAATCTTGTTATCCTAAAATGTATGGAGAAGGAAATGGCAACCCACTCCAGTGTTCTTGACTGGAGAATCCCAGGGACGGGGGAGCCTGGTGGGCTGCCGTCTATCGGGTGGCACAGAGTCGGACAGGACTAAAGTGACTTAGCAGTATCCTAAAATATAAATTGTGGGAGTGGGTCTGGTAAAATTTCCACAAACTTGAGACATTCTTTTGATTCATTGTAATAACTAATTAAAAGGTATATAACGCCATTGCTAACACTAGCAAGGGGGTATTCTTTCTGCCTCCTTCTGATGTCTATGTTAGAAGCTTTCTCTGTCTCTTGTATACTTTAATAAGACTTTATTACATCAAAGCTCTGAGCGATCAAGCCTTGTCTCTGGCCCCAGATTGAATTCCTCTCCTCTGGAGGACAAGAATCCCAGCGGCTTTCATGGTTCAGCAACAACCTCTCATTATCATATGTGAAATAGATTGCCAGTCCATGTTCGATGCATGAGACAGGGTGCTCAGGGCTTGGATGACCCAGAGGGATGGGATCGGGAGGGAGGTGGGAGGGGGTTCAGGGTGGGGAACACATGTACACCCGTGGCTGACTCATGTCAATGTGTGGCAAAAATCACTACAATATTGTAAAGTAGTTGGCCTCCAATTTAAGTTAATTATTAAAAAAAAAAAACAAAAACCTGTTGCTGTAGGTGGGAACAAGGATGAAGTGTTAATTCAAACTGAAACTAAGATACCAAGCCTGGGAGCTTAGGAGAGGGCCTTAAGTATGAATAAAAAATACAAATAATATGGATATTGCAAAAGCTGACTAAGTTGGAAGGATACATTGGTTAATTCCATTGATTCTGAGTTGATAATACACACTATTAACAAGACACAAAAGACTCAAGACTATGTAAAGGCTGGTGGGGTGTGAACCTTTTGATTTGCTAACTTTACCAAATTGAGTGTACTACAGCAATATGAAGAATCAAAATCACTCAGAAGTGGTTTATTATTTATAGAAGTATTTTCCTACTCCCTTGAATCACTGCCTGATTTTAGTTGAAATAACGTAACACGAAATGATTATTCAAGTGTCACAAGTAACTGGGCAAATGAACATATGCATGTACAGGCAAAGAGATTGTTAAAGGCATTTATCATTGGAAGATGTACAGTACCTAAATTAGTAGTTGTTTTACTATTTTTTCATTCATTGGAATGCATCCTTTGACATTTCTATTTCACATTACTTCTATATTGTACACCCAAAGATAAAAATTGAGAGAATTAATGATGTTGTGACTGGTGCTGAATTTATTTCTCTAATATATTTTATACATTGAACCACAATTAATTTTGAATTTTCTCTGAATTATTTCAACCACATGATTCTACAAGAGAGATTTTTTGGGGGGAGGATATATTTGGGAGGACTGGTTTTTATTTGACTACATATGCAAAATAAATTGGAGTCTATTTATCTCGCTGCTGTTTGTAGTCTACAGTTTGTTATCTCAAAGTCATTGTTCTAAATCAAACAAGTTCAGAAAGAATAGAGATTTGACAACTTTAAGAGCATTATAGTGACATGCTTGATGACTTTATAGCATATTTCAATAGGAAAGAAAATTACTTAGGAAGAAATTTTTTTTCTTCCTAATCTACCTTTACACTACAACTATAATAGAGACACTATGACTTTATTCTATCTTGGTTCACTTGGAAAAATAAAAGTATATTAAAAAAAAGGTTCTAAGACAAATGTACTACTATTACTGCAGCCCCAGCTATTAGTATTATTTATAATTGCTGCTCCCTTCAAAAAGGAGCTCTTTGCCAAAGGAATCATAAAAGCTACCAATTTTCACTTTTGTAGAGAAGGATTTGTGGATATTAATGTCGCCTTTTGTCACATCTTTTTTATTTTATCCAGCAAAGTAGAGGGAACAGCTAAACTAGGCAGAACAAATAGAAGTTCTTTGACTTGTATGACAGAAAATTCCCCCAGGTGGAAGCTTCAAGCAGCTATAATAAATCTTGATTTAGAGAAGTATATTTCATAATACAAGATATTTCATTTCCCTAAACCACTGTATTGCACACACCTATGAGAGACAAGCAAGAAACATGCAATTTTTATTGACTGATGAAAATAGGACTGATAGTTACTTAGAATTTGAAAAAAAAAAAGTGTGCTAACTTTTGAAATTAAAATAAGCTGTAAATTGTAGGATGGTATTAGTACCTACATTATAGGGTGTTTTGGAGATCAAAAGAGAATCTGTATGAGGTTCTCATCACCATCAGTGTCTCACTGTAGGTATTCCATCAAACTGCCACCAGTGTTACTTCCATTACTACTCACATAGCTCAAGCAACATAATATACTAACTAAAAGTATTTATATTGACATTTAAATGACTTTTATTATATTAAAAGTCTTTATTTAATCAGGGGACAGTAGGACACAACTGAGCCCACACACACATATTCAATTAGAAATCACTTTTTCCTACTCATTTTCACACATGAAGGTGATTTACCATACATTAGAATTAGTGGTACAGTTATCATAAACCTGGGGCTTCCCTGGTAGCTCACTGATAAAGAATCCACCTGCCAGTGCAGGAGACAGGTCCAATTCCTGGGTTAGGAAGATCACCTGGAGAAGGAAAATGGCTACCCATTTTCCAAAAATACCCATTTTCCAGTATTCTTGCCTGGGAAATCCCATGGAGAGAGGAGCCTGGTGGGATACCGGGGGTGGGGGCACGGAAGAGTCAGACATGACTTAGCAACTAAAACACAACAACATCATAAACCTATTTGATAATTTCTAATAGATAAAACCCAACTTTAATTAGCTGAGTCTTCATTCTAAACTTTCCATTCTAGTTTATTTAAACAAACTGTATTTAATCCCAGGAAGAGTTCTCAGTTTATTTGATGAAGATATGCCATCATCAAGTTAGACTATAATGTAGGTGGGGGTTTGGAGAAGCTCTTCACGTAGCCATAGAGGGGCTGGACTGGAGAGAATGCAGTGTGAACAGAAAGAATAGAAGCTTGCTAGAATTATCCAGGAATAAAATGAGGAAGAATGTGTTCATATTTACAAATAACGTGAAATGAAATGAAAAAAGAGAATAATACCCAACTTAGGTGGAAATGAATTTTTGGCTGTCCTAGTCATTCAAAACAAAGTTGTGAATCTGTACCTTTTGAAAAAAAACATGTCCATAAGCATATGCAATGGAAAACAACCCTCATCCGTTACTCAGGGTCTATCTACTTTTCCTTTGTATACAAATTTACCCCAGGTTGTAAAAAAAAAGTGTTTTAAGATGAAGGAGAATAAAAAATATATCAAAGCAGAAAAGCAAGTAGAAAAGCAACAATTTAATATCCTCAATGTGGGGAAAATATGACCCAAAGCATGGCAATACCTCCAGGGACTATCTTAATCTCACATCATCATTAAGATGAGTTTGGTTATATTTATAACTCAACAAGAGGGAAAACGTGTTTTCTCCAGAATTCTTAAGAGCTACAAATGGTCAATAGCAAAGTGAGGCTGAATCCCAAGAGCAAAGCAGGATAGGGGTGGGGAGAGAAAACAGCCATGTTCCCTAGTGGACTGCCAGGAATATGGAGGCAGCATCAGGAGGACTTGGGAGGAGACAGAGAGGGAACCAGAGGGCCTAGGAGTGAAATAATGCCACGGACACCACCTGAACAGTCATCCCTTCCTAGCTATAACCAGGATCAAGGTTCAGAACAATGTCCATCTATATTTCTGAAAGGCAGAGAAGTTTTCAATGACATCAATATTCTGACTAATGAGAAAAACCTGTTTTGAATATGCATTAATGTTTAAAACTTCTGTCACTGTAGAGAGAATAGCTTAACAGTTCTAAGAACCAACTTTGGAGCCAGGTGGATCTATGTTTAAGTCCCTATTTCATCTGGGTTGTACTTTTGACAACATAGTTAATTAACCTCTCAGAGTCTTTCTTCATAATAGCAATAGCAATACCCACTTCATTTAGCTTGCTAGAAAGATGAAATAACATATCTAAAGTTGTATTAGTTATTTATTGCTGTGCAATGAATTACCCCAAAACTTAGTGGCTAAAATCAACAAACGTTTATTGTGTCACAGTGACTAAATCCAGCCTACCCTTGAAAGAAGAGATTACACAAGGCAAGAATTCCAGGAGATAGGATCATTGGACCTTATCTTGGAAGCTGTCTGTCACACTTGTGTTTAGCAAAGTGCTAGCACATAATGGGGAAGGAAATGGCAACTCACTCCAGAATTCTTGCCTGGAGAATCCCAGGGACAGAGGAGTCTAGTGGGCTGCTGTCTATGGGGTTGCACAGAGTTGGATACAACTGAAGCGACTCAGCAGCAGCAGCAGCAGCAGCACATAATAAAGCTTAATATATGCTAGTGCCTATGATTAGTATCTTTTGGAAAACTCACAAATAGTTCTTTGTTTATGGTTAGTGGATAAATGAGGTACTATTTGTGCTCAATCTTCAAAAATATCCTAAATAACAAATAAGATAGGATATGCCCAAATATGAAACTCAAGTCACCAAGTCCCTAATCTAGTAAATTATATCTGAACACACAGTATTACAAATCATTTATATCAAGCAAACAGGGAGACAGTTAGAAGCAAAAGACCATGAGGAAGGTTAGCCTCATCTATCCACTCTGAAGACTTGTGAAAGTGGTGACTTGCTTTCACCATGGCCACCAGAGTCTTCTAGTCTGCAACTGAGGACACTTGAATTAAGTAGTCTTGCTATCCCTCACTATAGTAAGTCAAAGGATGATGTGGGGAAAAGAAAAATAAGTACCCATAACCTCAGAAATTAGCAGGATAGCTAGACGATGATTTTTCTAAGTGGAATCAGTTTTCCTTCAAAGTATGTGAATACGAGTAGCAGGAAAAGAAAGAGGAATTAAAAGAATTTGATGGGCTAAATTCTTCACTGAAAGAGCTCTCTCTACCTTTTGCCAAGAAAATATGAAAGATGTCAAAACAGGTCATGACCACTGTTATAAACATGAGCAGCCCTCAGATGAGCACAATCTTGGATACTGTGGTGACCCTAAAACTGACAAGCTCAAATCCATTACACTTGAATGAATGTATCTTCACCCCCAACCCGCCCACCAGCAAACTGTCCTAAGACAGCTGCTAATTTAAAGGCAGAATTAATTATAAGTGACTTTGTGACAGATGCTCTGCATTTGGACTCCAACTGAAAAAGTCTCTCTCTGTTCTGGGCACGATGCTGGTGTTCTACTCTACAGATTTCACTACAACCATGCAGTGCTACTTGGTGGGTGGCTTGCTTGCAACCTGTCTGGGCAAACCACTGAGACTTAGCCTAGTTTTCTGACTTCCCCAGCTTGCTGTCCCTCTTGTTGGCCTTTTCCTGTGTTTCCTGTGGCTAAAACACAGTTTTATTTGTCACAGTCTGTCAAGACACACAGGAGAAAGGGAGATCCATTCCAGAGAAATTTTCCTGCCCTTCCTTTCATTTGTAAGCCAGACAAGGTACTTTGGATAGAAAGCACTGACCCCACAAAGAGAGTACTCACACTTTGGGACTAGTCTCTGCCTCAGTAATTCACAGCTACCATGTCAGTCACTACTCCCAGTTCCCTGAAAACCATCTGATTGTTTATGCTGGAGGAGAAACCTAGAACACTTTAAGTATTTATTTTTAAGGTAATACTTTTTCATTTTAAAAAAGCTGAAAACACATTACATTTTTAAGAAAAAAAATAAACAACAGGAATACACTTTCTAGTCTTTTGGATGAATTATTTTAAAGGTTCTCCATGTCCTATATTTGGGAAGTCCTTGATATATATCAGACATAGAGAAAAAATGTTTTCCTTATTTTTATACCTTGTCTGCTGGGGTAAATGTTGGCCAATGATATTTATTTATATTTTTCATTTTGATTAGCATATTTTTAAGTTCAAACTAGCTATTTTGAACCCTGAATTCCGATATGCCATACAAGATAAGATAATTTTATTTTTTTCTTTATAGGTTCACCCATTGACAAATTTGGAAAGTATTAGGGTGCTTGAGAAAACCTGCCTCCCTTTTTACCTACTTAAATCAGAATTTTTAGATATGCTTGACGCTACAAATGTTACTCTTTATACCATATGTTTTGCCCACCAAACTTCCTGAACCTTGTCAATTCTCTTTCATAGATTTTGTGTTTCAGATTGCCAGACTGTGTAATCATTACATTCAATAATCATGATTTACAATATATAACACAAAGACTTCAATAATCATGATTTACAATATATAACACAAAGACAGTTATTTCTAACTACCTCTTAAAGTACATGCCATGGGCTAGGTCTTTCCTGGCAGGCCCACTGACATTATCTGGTTCTTCTTAGATAATAAAGACTCTATGGTCAAGTCTCCCAATACAGTTGCAGGAGAGTCATTATGTATGCTTACAGAATGGTCTAAATTCAATCTTGCTTTAAAGTTAGAATAATACTTCCTTTGAAATTTTTGCATCATAATTTTGTACTTCACTGTGAAATATGGCATTTTCTCTGTGCTTTGACCAAAACTTCAATGACAACATCCTTGTCATACATATTCCTTTCTCTTCTTTTTCTTAGAACTTTTAGCAACTATATTAGAATCCCCCCAATATTATCCATTAGTATATTTTACAGCACCTGTTCTCTATGTCAAATGCAAAATAAACCAAATCTCATGTGTCTACAGATTTATTTTGTTTGATTTTCAGAAAAAAAAAAAAAATCACCCTATTTTTGTTTTACGTTCTACTTACCATGAAGGGTCACAGGCTTTTCCCAACGGAGATAACCAAAGACCTAAATTCCATCTGCAGGGGCCCCATGGAGACCCAGAGAAGACGATGTTGTCTTAGTAAAGCCCCACCAGGTTAATATTAAGACTATTAGAGCTACCACAGTCCACCTGTTTTGCTTCTCTATCCCTTCAGTATTCTTGTTATCCTACTGTCTACGTTACCTCACCCTGGTAAGACATCCTGATTTTCCATCACTCTGCTCCTCAGCTCATATCCTCTGCTATCAATGTACTCTTCCTGCCAATTTCCCACCACTGTTTTATTCATCCCAGTTCTGCTCATCAGTACACCTGGCACCAAAGTCCATGAGCTTTATATAAATGAAAGTTCATCCAAATCTACATTCTAATGTATGAAAATTCCTTTGCTACCCATTTTTTTGCTCATATTCTAACAGAAATTAAATAATGCATAGAAATCATACACCTTACTGGCCATTCTGGTATAAGTTTACCTCTCTCTGACTCTTTTAATTCAGAGCAGACAAGACAATAAAAGGTATCAGCCATTTCTGAACTTTTCATCTCAATTGGATCACTAGTGACACTTTCCACATTGATACTCAGAAGACAATTATAGGTCATGCATGTCATAAACATGCTTTGGGGCATAGCTCTCCTACATGTTATTTATGTCACACCCATGGAATCTACTCCCTGTCTTCATGAAACCCAGCCTTAAATCATTCATCTCCTTAACTTACGATATGTTTTTTTTTTTCCTTAACTTGTGCTCCAAAGTAGAGATATAGGAATTATCGAGGCAATCATAAAGATCTGATTTGTCCTCTATCCCAGCAGACCAATATCATTTTCATTCTGCTAAAATGCAACTTTTTATGTAACCTCTTGTCTAAGTACCTTTAATGGCTTGCCTTTACCTACAAGAGCAGAATGACAGTTTGGAGTTGAGCTCCTGAACCATAGAGACCAGAATATACTGAAGATAAGATTACCGGATTTGGCAAATAAAAAAAGAGGACTTTATCTGGCAACTTTAATTGAAGGCTAACCAGCTGCAACAGTGAGAACACACTACACCCACATCATACAAATGCTATGGCTGTTACTCTTTACAATTCTAAACAAGGAGTACAGAATGGACACTGACCAATCAGCATGGCTGCAGATGATTACCAAGTGGTAAGGCTGAATCAATGCATCTTTATAACACATCTGCCTCACATGCATACCGTGTTCCTCAAAAGAAGTACCAGTCCTTTTCTTTATCCTTCCAAATATTTCCCATGTTTTAAAGGTTTCTAAATGTTAACTTTCTCTCTAAAATCTTTATGAACTAACTGAAGCAGTTTGAATTTGGTATCAAAGATCAAATTCATAGCTTCCTTCTCTGAATTTCTCTAGCAAGTACTGCTTATGTAACTCATTTAGAGATATGCTCTTGGTGGGAGGCAACCCTCCATAGACCTTTTGCATTTATGCCTATCTTGTAAGAAGAGGCACTGACTGGTCTTTGTTCTGGACCATCCTTTCAAAGATGATTATACAGCAAACAGCTTTGGAAAATAGACAGAGTGTCTCTCTCTGAAGCAAACAGTAGGCATGCTTACAGCCTTATAAAAAAGAAAACTCAGGTTGCCTAAACATATGGTTTCTTTCCTATATCAAAACACAATGAGTGTGCGAACATTCACCTGGCCCATTTGTATCACTTCTTTGGGACTTAGAGGCAAGGGGGAACTGATTCAAATAGGCCCATGTAACTTTCTGTTCTGTAAGTAATGAAATCTTGTTCTCTGACCTAAGGGTCTCCTGTCTTCTACCAGTATCCAGGAAACTAACTGTGATAGGGCAACTTGTAAGCTTTTAAGTATGGGAAAGTCTTAAACCCTTCACAGCTGTTGACACTACTTTGTCATTTAAATATTTCGCACAGATTAATATATCCAACCAGATCATGCTTAGCAGATTCCACCTTTCATTCAGTACCTAGCTCTTCACGTAGCGACAGCTCAGCACAAGATCTCATTGAATGAATTTTGAGAGACAAAAATTTAAAGGGGAGATGTTATAGAAGATGTTTAGAAAAGATTATAAACAAGGAAGGATATCTTATTGAGAAATTGGACATTGGCTTAAAGTTAAGGATAAAGTTAAATTCAGAATGCTCGGGGCTTCCCAGGTGACTCAGCAGTAAAGTATCTGCCTGCAATGCAGGAGACACAGAAGAATGTGGGCTCAGTCCTTGGGTCAGGAAGATCCTCTGAAGGAGGAAATGGCAATCCACTCCAGTATCCTCACCTGGAAAATTCCATGGACAGAGGAGCCTGAGGGGTTGCAAAGAGTCGGACTCCTGGGCAACTGAGTAGAATGCTAGGGAAAGATTCAGGCAAAGTGAAAAACCGATTTCAAAATCTGTATTGCATATTAACTACTGCCTAATTTGCAAAGAGCCTACATCATAGTCATCTTTGCCATCTCCTACGAATTACTGACTTTTCTTCTATGTCTACTTGATGGCATTACGGATGCCACAGCCACGGTGATCATTCAGGTGGACTGCAGGAGTTAGGAAGGCACAAACAATGAGCTCCTTTAAGCCTTGAACTGAGGCAGGGGGGTTGAGGGGTTGGCAGTCATGTGGCTGCAGACCTCCAAATAGCTATAGGCCATTCTGGCTTTAGCAATAAGCCTGTGTAATGACCCTGCACAGCAGCTACAGTGCAACATTGCGGTCAAGTCGACCGTCATGCCCCAGAGCACGGTGCTACATGAAACAGAAACATTCATTTGAAAATATGCACATTTTACAATAGCCTGACATTAGACTGGCCTCAAGCTACCTGTGTTTATCTAGAAAGAGAAATTTGTAGTGTTGCTCATCCTAGAAGCTCAGGTAAAAGTGTTTATAACTGAAGTGACCTCGCCAGCATTCCGCAGGTGATATGTGGTAGAATATATAATCTCTGTCATTAAAGAAGGCCGATGGAATAATATTTGATTTTGAAGCAGTAATTTAGAAAATCAAA
Source organism: Bos indicus x Bos taurus (assembly GCF_003369695.1). Taxonomy (NCBI): domain Eukaryota; kingdom Metazoa; phylum Chordata; class Mammalia; order Artiodactyla; family Bovidae; genus Bos; species Bos indicus x Bos taurus. Next base: position 100,368,344 of record NC_040079.1, read on the forward strand.
ACCTTTCTTGACCTGAAGTATTAAATTCCAAATAGACAACAATTATAAACTAAATGTCAAAATTTTTCTAGCCTCTTTTCACTGACTTTTAAAATTTTCACAGGACAATTTTGGGCGCCCTCATGCTGAGTCTCATCACCCATCAGAAGACTTGAATTGAAACATCTGACAGATTGAGCTGGCTTATAAATTCATTTTAATCACGTTCAAATATTCACATCAAGGCTCTGAGCCTGATAAGTGGGCTTTTTTAATAAGCATATTATAAGCCAGCAGGAGTCATCTTCCTAGTTACATTTTCATGCAAGAATTAGATATTAGGAGATTCCTAGATCAGTGTGATCAACTGCAATTTAAACTTTTTCTTAAGAATTACCAGCTTCGAGAAATGGGCTATTAGGACTTCCAAATGGGGTAGAAAATGGCAGGAACAAAAAGCATTGTATTATGATGTTTTTCTGATATTCTCAAACTTCTTATCCTAATGCCTAAAACTAAAGCATAAATATCCATAAATAAAAGGTAGTTAAGTAACAGGTTTATAAAACATATATTCTACACGTTTTCTACAAGCTTTTTTTTCCCTACAAGTTTTTTTTTTTCCTACAGCCTTTTTTTTTTTCTTTCCCTTCAACAAGACCTAAACTTGGATATCAACGAAGTTTATCTTGCCCACTTCCTCCCTAGCCTGTCAGATGTTCAACCCCAAGCTTCTTGCTGGCTGTCAAGGCTCCACAATTTACTCTTGGTGCCACTGTCCAGGTCTCTCTGCTCTCTGGTCCTCAGCCTCAGGCTTCTAGAGTGTGCGTGTGTGTGCTCTATTGTGTCTGACTCTTGCAACCCCAAGGACTGTAGCCCACTAGGCTCCTCTGTCCGTGGGATTTCCCAGGCAAGAATACTGGACCAGCTTGCCATTTCCTTCTCCAGAGGATCTTCCTGACCCAGGGATCGAACCTACATCTCTCAAGTCTCCTGCATTGGCAAGCAGGCTCTTTACCACTAGTGCCACGTGTAGCCACACCCAATGACTTACAGTGCAAGGAAAAGGGAAATGTCAACCATTTCACACATTATTCTTGAGTCAAAAAAAGTGCACCTCATCCCAGGCTTCCTGAGAATGATTTCCTTAACACCAGAAGGTTATTCTAAAAGTCACCTAATACAGTCCCTGGTATATATGTTCAATCAATGTTTTTTTTTTTTTATTGAACTAAACTAATTGTGACAATATTTGGCAGAGTGGGGGAGAGAAGGCATTCTGGTTCTCACACATTATTACACTATACCCAGACATAGGGCCTAATCACAACTGACTGATCAATCTTGAAAAGAGAGAGAGATATCATATATGGCTGAGTACAAATATCAGCTGGAAAAAATGACTCAGTAATTCATTGTGCAAGCAAATTTGACCCACTTGATATTCATTATCAATCCTTCAACTCAGACACAAAGCATAATGATAAGCATAAAAGCAGACAACTTCAAGCACTTACTACACACTATATATGATGGCCACCATGTTATATAGGCTGCATCTGCATTGAGTTGTACAACATGTATCAGTTAGGGAATATTAATTATTACTGTGGAACAATTGGCCCTGAAATACCAGTGATTTATAACAGCAAAGATCTACTTTTGTGTCACATTGTGGCCATCTGAGGCTTACAGAGCACTATGTCAACACTTGCTTCCATGATCCCCAAAAGAGTGTACGATTTACAACAACTTAGGGTTTCTAAAGTCTTCTTAGAAAACACACACATCACTTTGACTCACATTTTATTGGCCAAGCAGATATTGACTTCAAATATGTCCAGAAGAAGAACCTAGGGTATTATTAACAACCTTAATGATACCAACTTAATATCTGAGCCTCAAGAAACTTTGGAGTTTATCTTGGAATATCCTGTCATTTTACAGATGTGGGATGAAGACCCAGAGAAATCAAAGTCACATAGTCATTCAGTGGTATAGCCAGAAGACAGATCCTGGAATCCTAAGACTTCTTGTTACACGCACACACACACACACACAATTTTCTATGTCTTTAATTTAATTTTTTAAATTTATTTATTTTTTAATTGAAGATAATTGCTTTACAGAATTTTGCTCAGTTCAGTCGGTCAGTCATGCCCAACTCTTTGCAACCCCATGGACTGCAGTGTGCCAGGCATCACTGTCCATGACCAACAACCAGAGTTTACTCAAACTCATGTCCATAGTGATGCCATCCAACCATCTCATCCTCTGTCATCCCCTTCTCCTCAAGCCTGCAATCTTTCCCAGCATCAGGGTCTTTTCAAATGAGTCAGTTCTTCACATCAGGTGGCCAAAGTATTGGAATTTCAGCTTCTGCATCAGTCCTTCCAATGAATATTCATGACTGATTTCCTTTAGGATGCATTTGTTGAATCTCCTTGCAGTCCAAGAGACTCTCAAGAGGCTTCTCCAACACCACAGTTCAAATGCATCAATTCTTCAGCACTCAGCTTTCTTTATAGTCCAACTCTCACACCATACATGACTACTGGAAAAACCATAGCTTTGACTAGACAGACCTTTGTTAGCAAAGTAATGTCTCTGCTTTTTAATATGCTATCTAGGTTGATAATAGCTCTTCTTCCAAGGAGCAAGTGTCTTTTAATTTCATGGCTGCAATCACCATCTGCAGTGATTTTGGAGCCCCAAAAAAGAAAGCCTCTCACTGTTTCCATTGTTTCCCCATCTATTTGCCATGAAGTGATGGGACCAGATGCCATGATCATAGTTTTCTGAATGTTGAGTTTTAAGCCAACTTTTTCACTCTCCTCTTTAACTTCCATCAAGAGTCTCTTTAGTTCTTCTTCACTTTCTGCCATAAGGTTGGTGTCATCTGCATAACTGAGGTTGTTGATATTTCTCCCAGCAATCTTGATTCCTGCTTGTGCTTCATCCAGCATGGCATTTCACATGATGTACTCTGCATATAAGTTAAATAAACAGGGTAACAGTATACAGCCTTGATGTACTCCTTGCCAGATTTGGAACCAATCTGTTGTTCCATGTCCATATCTAACTGTTGCTTCTTGACCTGCATACAGATTTCTCAGTAGGCAGGTCAGTTGGTCTAATATTCCCATCTCTTAAAGAATTTTCTACAGTTTGTTGTGGTCCACAAAGTCAAAGGCTTTGGCACAGTCAATAAGGCAGAAGTAGATGTTTTTCTAGAACTCTCTTGCTTTCTCAATGATCCAACGAATGTTGGCAATTTGATCTCTGGAACTTCTGCCTTTTCTAAATCCAGCTTGAACATCTGAAAATTCACAATTCACGTACTGTTGAAGTCTGGCTGGGAGAATTTTGAGCATAGGGAAACTTCCATAAACCTCTTGTCCTTATCCATCAGAGGGCAGACAGAAGGAAAAGCACAATCACAGAAAACTAATGAAACTGATCACATAGACCACAGCCTTGTCTGACTCAATGAAACTATGAGCCATGCCGTGTAGGGTCACCCAAGATGGACGGGTCATGATGGACAGTTCTGACAAAACGTGGTCTACTGGAGAAGGGACTGGCAAACCACTTCAGTATCCTTGCCTTGGGAACTCCATGAACAGCATGAAAAGGCAAAAAGATAGAACACTGAAAGATGAACTCCCCAGGTCGGAAGGTGCCCAATATGCTGCTGGAGATCAGTGGAGAACTAACTCCAGAAAGAATGAAGAGATGGAGCCAAAGCAGAAACAACACCCAGCTGTGGATATGACTGGTGATGGAAGTAAAGTCCGATGATGCAAAGAGCAATATTGCATAGGAACCTGGAATATTAGTTCCATGAATCAAGGTAAATTGGAAGTGGTCAAACAGGAGATGGCAAGGGTGAACATTTACATTTTAGGAATCAGTGAACTGAAATGGATTGGAATGGTTGAATTTAATTCAGATGACCATTATATCTACTACTGTGGGCAAGAATCCCTTAGAAGAAATGGAGTAGCCATCATAGTCAACAAAAGACTCTGAAATGCAGTACTTGGATGCAGTCTCAAAAATGACAGAATAATTTCTGTTTGTTTCCAAGGCAAACCATTCAATATCACAGTAATCCAAGTCTATGCCCCAACCAGTAATTCTGAAGAAGCTGAAGTTGAATGGTTCTATGAAGACCTACAAGACCTTTTAGAACTAAGACCCAAAAGAGATGTCCTTTTCATTATAGGGGACTGGAATGCAAAAGTAGGAAGTCAAGAGCTATCTGGAGTAACAGGCAAATTTGGCCCTGGAGTACAAAATAAAGCAGGTCAAAGGCTAATAGAGTTTTGCCAAGAGAATGCACTGGTTATAGCAAACACCCTCTTCCAACAACACAAGAGAAAACTCTATACATGTACATCACCAGATGGTCAATTTTGAAATCAAATTGATTATATATTCTTTGCAGCCAAAGATGGAGACGCTCTATACAGTCAGCAAAAACAAGACCAGGAGCTGACTGTGGCTCAGATCATGAACACCTTATTGCAAAATTTAGACTTATACTGAAGAAAGTAGGGAAAACCACTAGGCCATTCAGGTATGACCTAAATCAAATCTCTTACGATTATACAGTGGAAGTGAGAAATAGATTCAAGGGATTAGATCTGATAGACAGAGTGCCTGAAGACCTATGGATGGAGGTTTGTGACATGGTACAAGAGGCAGTGATCAAGACCATCCCCAAGAAAAAGAAATGCAAAAAGGCAAAATGGTTGTCTGAGGAGGCCTTACAAATAGCTGAGAAAAGAAGAGAAGCTAAAGGCAAAGGAGAAAAGGAAAGATATACCCATTTGAATGCAGAGTTCCAAAGAATAGCAAGGAGGGATAAGAAAGTCTTCCTCAGTGATCAATGCAAAGAAATAGAGGAAAACAACAGAATGGGAAAGACTAGAGATCTCTTCAAGGAAATTAGAGATACCAAGGGAACATTTCATGCAAAGATGGGCTCAATAAAGGACAGTAATGGTATAGATCTAAGAGAACCAAAAGATACTAAGAAGAGGTGGCAAGAACACACAGAAGAACTATACAAAAAAGATCTTCATGACCAAATAACCACGATGGTGTGATCACTCACCTAGAACCAGACATCCTGGAATGCGAAATCAAGTGGGCCTTAGGAAGCATCACTACAAACAAAGCTAGTGGAGGTGATGGAATTCCAGTTGAGCTATTTCAAATCCTAAAAGATGATGCTGTGAAAGTGCTGCACTCAATATGCCAGCAAATTTGGAAAACTCAGCAGTGGCTACAGGACTGGAAAATGTCAGTTTTCATTCCAATCCCAAAGAAAGGCAATGCCAAAGAATTTTCAAACTACCGCACAATTGTACTCATCTCATGTTAGCAAAGTAATGCTCAAAATTCTTCAAGCCAGGCTTCAATAGAATTTTGTTGGTTTCTGTCAAACATCAACCTGAATCAGACATAGGTATACATATGTCCCTTCCCTCTTGAATCTCCCTTCTTAGTCTTTAATTTTGTATCCGTATGAGATGACGGATGTTTACCAAACGTATTGTGGTTATCATTTCATGATGTATCATTTCAAATATATTAGTCAAATCACTATGCTGTATCCCTTAAACTTGTATACTGCTGTATGTCAATTATATATTTTTAAAACTGGAGGAATAAAAGGAGAATGAGAGAGAAAGAAATAAAAAGAAAAAAAAAGCTTAGACTCAAATATAGGATTTTCACACTAAAGCAATCAAACTATTGTAGGAAATTTGTCTTTGCAAAGAAACAGATAAGGCAACATTTGGTAAAAGGGTTGTTTTGCTATTTCATTTAGTTCAATGAAAGTTGTATTGTACTGTATGCTTTAGTTTAGTTCTGTTCTTCCCAGATATTTACTTATGATAGCATCTAGAAAGGTTTTAAAGTAAGTTCTTAAAATGACAACAAAGAACTAATTGAAAGTAACTGGACTCCCTGATAGCTAATATAATAAGTTAAAACTATAATGATAGCAACATATACTGCACACTATGTACCAGGCACCATTCTGACATTTAATAGGTACTAGTTCCTATAATTGGAGAAAGCAATGGCACCCCACTCCAGTACTCTTGCCTGGAAAATCCCATGGACGGAGGAATGTGGTGGGCTGCAGTCCATGGGGTCGAGAAGAGTCGGACACGAGTGAGCAACTTCACTTTCACTTCACTTTCATGCTTTGGAGAAGGAAATGGCAACCCACTCCAGTGTTCTTGCCTGGAGAATCCCAGGGACGGAGGAGCCTGGTGGGGTCGCACAGAGTCGGACACGACTGAGGCAATTTAGCAGCAGCAGCAGCAGCAGCAGTTCCTATAATCCCCAGAACAGCCTTTTGGGGTATGCACTAATACTTTCCTCATTTGACTGAAGCACCTGAGGGACCAAGAGGTTAAATAACTTGCCCAAGGCCACACAGATATTAAACAGTAGATCTAAGATTTGAGCTTGGACATTCTGGCTACGTAGTCTGCACTTAGTCTCTGCCATCCTAAACCACTGCACTACACGTGAGGACTTCATTTATCTGTTGATCTAGCATGAAATAATACCCGCAATAAGCTATAGTTAATATACAATGTGTGTCTAATTTTAATTTCTAGCTCTTTCAGTGTATGGTAGAAGGAGATGTCCCTGGTCTATCTAGCTTATTCCATTCTGTCTGCTGTACTCTGTAAATTCCTTGAGGGCAAAGATCAAGCCAACACTCAGCACCATGCCAGCAACATAAGTAATGCATAATAAATATCTGTGGGACAAATAAATAAATTCATGTTCTCTATTGCTTCTAATTTATCATTGTCGCTCATAATATCTAAACTAGAAAACCTTTTTATTAGAAGGTTAAAAACTCTTAATATACATTTCCAAAATTGTTAAATTGTTGGTCTGAAAATTCAAATGTGTTAACTGTTAAATTCTACCAATGTGCTTTGAAAACGTTTGGCTGTGGATTTTGCCCAAGAAATAGCTTACTGGTGTCTACCGCACTATGTACTTTTCAGACCTCCCCCATTCTGTTTAGCCACTTGGTACCATGTACTGAAGCCTCAGACATACCCTTCAGCATCCTGAGAAGAAGCTCTCCCTGAGTTCACTGGAAGAAATTCAGTTGTCCACTTGCCCTATTACATATAAATTCCCCACTGTTTCCTAGTGTCTTGCCCACTTTCCAGAATCCAGTCTCAGAGATTATAGAAACAGGTCATAAAAATCTGACACCAAACATAAGATTCACAAAGCTCAGTGTTTTGTGTAGACATGTACACTGAAAATTTACTTTTTGCCTTTGATGTATTGATCACCAAGTGGAAAAAAAAAAACAACAAAAAAAAACAGGCAGAAGTTAGGCACAAAGAGGGAACAATACAGGAGAAAAAAAAAAAAAACTTCAATATTGACTCAGTTCAGTCACTTAGTCATGTCCGACTCTTTGTGACCCCATGGACTTCAGCATGCCAGGCTTCCCTGTCCATCGCCAACTCTTGGAGCTTACTCAAATTCATGTCCATAGAGTCAGTGATGCTATCCAACCATCTCATCTTCTGTCATCCCCTTTTCCTCTTGCCTTCAATCTTTTCCAACATTAGGGTCTTTTCCAATGAGTCAGTTCTTCACATCAGATGGCCAAAGTATTGGAGTTTCAGCTTCACCATCAGGACTTCCAATGAATATTCAGGACTGATATCCTTTAGGATGGACTGCTTGGATCTCCTTGCAGTCCAAGGGACTCTCAAGAGTCTTCTCAGCCACCACAGTTCAAAAGCATCAATTCTTCGGCACTCAGATTTCTTTATAGTCCAAGTCTCACATCCATACATGACTACTGGAAAAACCATAGCTTTGACTAGGAAGGCCTTTGTCAGCGAAGTAATGTCTCTGCTTTTTAATATGCTGTCTAGGTTTGTCATAGCTTTTCTCCCAAGGAGCAAGTGTCTTTTAATTTCATGGCTGCAGTCACCATGGGCAGTGACTTTGGAGCCCAAGAATGACTATTATATCCTAAACTATGTGGTGCATTTCAGGAGATAGACCCTCCCTAACTCCCTTCTGGTTATTATAGGAAGGACCTAGTTTCCTATTTGAGCTCGGCTTTATGTAACTAATAGGAGGTTCTTAAGGAATTTGAAAAAGAGCCATTATCCTAGAGCAGGGGTCCCCAACCTCCAGGATTGAACACCTGGTGATCTGAGGTGGAAGTGAGTTATAATAATAGAAATAAAGTACCCAGTAAATGCAAAGTACTGAAAACATCCTGAAACAACCTCCATTCCCCAGGTTCAGGGAAAGACTGTCTTCCATGAAACTGGTCCCTGGTGCCAAAAGTTTAGGGACTGCTGTCCTAGAGTGCAATTCTCCAAATTGTGCTCCCTTGACTTGTTTTTTTTTCTAAAAATGCTATGTATGCTCCCTGCTAAATGGGTTCTTTAATCAAATAGACTAGGAAAAAAGAGACAATTAAATGGGTTTCTTTGTATAGACTATTTAGATACTTTTCAATGCATGTGGTCAGATGCTCATTCATGTCCAACCCTTTGCAGCCCCATGAACTGTAGCCCACTAGGCTCCTCTGTCCACGGGATTCTCCTGACAAGAATACTAGAGTGGGTTGCCATTTCCTTCTCCATTTCAATGCATACAACTCTATAAATAGAAATTTCCAGGGGACCTTAAGTTCATTATATTTTCCTATTCTTTTATACCAGCATGTTGAAATTAAGCTATGCTTTCGAATGTCCATTTTTCTATGGAAAGTGTATCTTTGTAGAACTACATTTGACAAGTAATTTCTTTCTTTCAACTCCAAAGCTGAGGACTTACAGCTTCCAAAGCCCTGTTGTTGAGAATCTATGTATCAAATGAATATACTATTTTAATAGTCAGTCCTTCTGACTAACACACTGCATTCACACACACACACACACACACACACACACACACACACACACAATCAGTAAACTTTTCAACAGAGCGACTGAACAACAACAACAAATCTAGTTTGGATAATTAATCATTCAGCATTTTGCAGTTCCTTACTTGGCAGGATCATTCCATGAGTTGTTCGCTCACCTACCACCTAATTAATATGCCAAGAATGAATACCAGGACCATTTATCAGCTCTATAAGATCCAGCAATGTACTTAAAACTCATGATCTCTTTCATCATCCTTTTTTATCTTTGAGGATTCAAGCCAGAAGAATTAAGTACAACTTTTATCATTATCGCTACTATTTGTTGTTGCTACATCATGTCCAGCTCTTTGTGACCTCATGGACTGCAGCAGGCAAGGCTTCCCTGTCCTTCACTATCTCCCGGAGTTTGCTCAGATTCATGACCACTGAGTTGATGATGCTATCTATCCATCTCATCCTCTGCCACCTTCTTCTCCTTTAGCCTTCAATCCTTCCCAGCATCAGGGTCTTTTCCAAAGGTTGTCTCTTTGCATCAGGTGGCCAAAGTATTGGAGCTTCAGCTTTAGCATCAGTCCTTCCATTGAATATTCAGGTTTGATTTCCTTTAGGACCGACTGGTTTGATCTCCTTGCAAGGGACCCTCAAGGTCTCTACTGAGCTAGTTATAAATAGAAGCTGCTTCTTATTCTGAGTACAGTTACTTGTCTGAAGAGAATCATTTTGCTTCCTCTCTGTTATGGATTCTCCTCTTGGATTTTGACTTCTTTTCACTCAAATTCCCAATCTGCTTCAGATAATTTTATCATCACAACATCTGCTAGTTTCATTAAAGTGGCACACTGCTTGCCTGGACCAATTAGAGAGCTCTTGGCTTGCTCTAGAAGCTTTGAGTCATAGAACACAAGCAGATGTAAAATGCACATTACCTCTAAAGCACGCCCACACACACACAAATGCCAAGAATTGTACCTCTTTCTTAGTGATAACGGGCTCAACCAATAACTATTTGTTTTTCACTTTGAAGAAATCTCGATATTCCTCAGGTACTTCAAAGAAGTGATAGTATACTATATTAGGAAGAGTTTTATCCTCCTCTCTGGCACTTGAAAAGACATCTTACCAACACTTCCAGGGTTTCTTCTACTTCCCTTTCTCCTCATCTTATAGAGTGTGATAAATGTGGTGAATCAACATAATATTCAGCAGGGCAGTGATATACACCCATTGCTTCTAGACAAAACTGTAGCACAGATCTGGAAAATTGATCAAACCCTGAGAAAAATAGTAAAGGTGTAGTGTTTAACTTCCAGACAAGAACAAACTGCTCCTGTTTTTTGTTTGTTTGTTTGTTTGTTTGTTTTGTTTTAACTAACTGGACAAAGAGGATAATATTTACCGGTTTAATAGCTACACAGCAGATTCAATGGGCTGTAAAAATTCTATCTAAGGAGACTTCATCAGGAAAAGCAACTATACTTTGATTCACTACCTGATTCAGTTCAGTTCAGTTCAGTCACTCAGTCATGTCCGACTCTTTGCAACCCCATGAACCGCAGCACACTAGGCCTCCCTGTCCATCACCAACTCCCAGAGTTCACCCAAACTCATGTCCATTGAGTCAGTGATGCCATCCAACCATCTCATCCTCTGTCATCCCCTTCCCCTCCTGCCCTCAATCTTTCCCAGCATCAGGGTCTTTTCCAATGAGTCAGCTCTTCTCATCAGGTGGACAAAGTATTGGAGTTTCAGCTTCAACATCAGTCCTTCCAATGAACACCCAGGACTGACCTGCTTTAGGATGGACTCATTGGATCTCCTTGCAGTCCAAGGGACTCTCAAAAGTCTTCTCCAACATTGCAGTTCAAAAGCATCAATTCTTTGGTGCTCAGCTTTCTTTATAGTCCAACTCTCACATCCATACATGACTACTGGAAAAACCTTGACTAGCAGACCTTTGTTGACAAAGTAATGTCTCTGCTTTTGAATATGCTGTCTAGGTTGGTCATAACTTTCCTTCCAAGGAGTAAGCGTCTTTTAATTTCATGGCTGCAATCACCCAAAAAAATAAAGTCAGCCACTGTTTCCACTCTTTCCCCACCTATTTGCCATGAAGTGATGGGACCAGATGCCATGATCTTAGTTTTCTGAGTGTTGAGTTTTAAGCCAACTTTTTCACTCTCCTCTTTCACTTTCAAGAGGCTCTTTAGTTCTTCACTTTCTGCCATAAGGGTGGTGTCATCTGCATATCTGAGGTAATTGATATTTCTCCTGGCAATCTTGATTCCAGCTTGTGCTTCATCCAGCCCAGTGTTTTTCATGATGTACTCTGCATATAAGTTAAATAAGCAGGATGACAATATACAGCCTTGTCATACTCCTTTTCCTATTTGGAACCAGTCTGTTGTTCCATGTCCAGTTCTAACTGTTTCTTCTTGACCTGCATTCAGATTTCTCAAGAGGCAGGTCAGGTGGTCTGGTATGTCCATCTTGTTCAGAGTTTTCCACAGTTTATTGTGATCCACACAAAGGCTTTGGCATAGTATAAAACAGAAATAGATGTTTTGTCTGGAACTCTCTTGCTTTTTCGATGATACAATGGATGATGGAAATTTGATCTCTGGTCCCTCTGCCTTTTCTAAAACCAGCTTGAACATCTGGAAGTTCACAGTTCACATATTGCTGAAGCCTGGCTTGGAGAATTTTGAGCATTACTTTACTAGCATGTGACATGAGTGCAATTGTGTGTTAGTTTGAGCATTCTTTGGCATTGCCTTTCTTTGGGATTAGAATCAAAACTTACCTTTTCCAGTCCCATGGCCACTGCTGAGTTTTCTAAATTTGCTGGCATATTGAGTGCAGCACTTTCACAGCATCATCTTTTAGGATTTGAAGTAGCTCAACTGGAATTCCATCACCTCCACTAGCTTTGTTCGTAGTGATGCTTCTTAAGGCCCACTTGATTTCACATTTCAGGATGTCTGGTTCTAGGTGAGTGATCACACCATCGTGATTATCTGGGTCATGAAGATCTTTTTTGTATAGTTCTTCTGTGTATTCTTGCCACCTCTTCTTAATATTTTCTCCCTCTGTTAGGTCCATACCATTTCTGTCCTTTATTGAGCCCATCTTTGCATGAAATGTTCCCTTAGTATCTTTAATTTTCTTGAAGAGATCTCTAGTCTTTCCCATTCTATTATTTTCCAATTAAGTTTATAATAATCTGCTATCATCCTCCAAGAGACATCTGTCTTCTGCATTAATCTAACTTGGGATGTGGTAAGAATCATCAATCTTCATCTTTCAACACTTTAGAAGCAGCACTCACATCTATGGTTTCTCCAGAGATACAGAATTGACTTTGATTTACTCTATTGAAAGAGAATGAGAATTCAAGATGCTTCCACACTGCCATTTCTACCACAGTGGAATTCATACCCATTGGATCTCAACCCACAAGAAAATTTTGATGCAGGAAAGCATCTTTATATTCCTCTTTTCTTTCCCTTGTACTTCCAACTTTATACATTTAATGCTTGTTTTCTAACACTCTTTTATAAGCAAAGCCTGAGATGTTACTGTCATTTTTCCTTTAAAAAATATTCATGTTCAAATGAAAAAGACAAATCATAAGCTTCAAACAGAACCAATTGGATTTCTAATTGTAAACCCATCACCTGCTAAATCATGTGTGACTTTGCTCACATTAATTAACCTCAGTTTTATAATGTATAAAAGGGTGTAAGTCTAAAGACTTATGAAGCAAATCACTGAACACAGGCATTTATAACAACTACAGGGGTATAAAACAATGCTGACCTCTTTGCCGAAAACAGTCCAATTCTCCACCCTTCTATTCTTCCTTTGGATTTCCCTGGGAAACATACTCTGTTCCCTTTGTCTGTTTAGGTCAAATTCTCTCTTTTGTATAATCCTTTAACATCTTCTTTCCCCTTTCTAGTGTCTGTCTCAATTTATATCTCATATTTGTTTTTGTATTTATTTAATAATTGTTTATTTTTACCAATACTTTATATACTCCCTTGAGGGTTTTGTTTTGCTCATATTTATAAAAGTCTCAGTCTCGGCATTTTTTTTTTTTAATTTTTTAAATTTTATTTTATTTTTAAACTTTACAATATTGTATTAGTTTTGCCAAACATCTAAATGAATCCACCACAGGTATACCCGTGCTCCCCATCCTGAACCCTCCTCCCTCCTCCCTCCCCATACCCTCACTCTGGGTCGTCCCAGTGCACCAGTCCCAAGAATCCAGTATCATGCATCGAACCTGGACTGGCGACTCGTTTCATACATGATATTATACATGTTTCAATGCCATTCTCCCAAATCTCCCCACCCTCTCCCTCTCCCACAGAGTCTATAAGACTGATCTATACATCAGTGTCTCTTTTGCTGTCTCGTACACAGGGTTATTGTTACCATCTTTCTAAATTCCATATATATATGTTAGTACACTGTATTGGTGTTTTTCTTTCTGGCTTACTTCACTCTGTATAATAGGTTCCAGTTTCATCCACCTCATTAGAACTGATTCAAATGTATTCTTTTTAATGGCTGAGTAATACTCCATTGTGTATATGTACCACAGCTTTCTTATCCATTCACCTGCTGATGGGCATCTAGGTTGCTTCCATGTCCTGGCTATTTAAACAGTGGCCAATATCACTGATGAACATAGATGCAAAAACCCTTAACAAAATTCTAGCAATCAGAATCCAACAACACATTAAAAAGATCATACACCATGACCAAGTGGGCTTTATCCCAGGGATGCAAGGATTCTTCAATATCCACAAATCAATCAATGTAATACACCACATTAACAAATTGAAAAATAAAAACCATATGATTATCTCAATAGATGCAGAGAAAGCCTTTGACAAAATTCAACATCCATTTATGATAAAAACTCTCCAGAAAGCAGGAATAGAAGGAACATACCTCAACATAATAAAAGCTATATATGACAAACCCACAGCAAACATTATCCTCAATGGTGAAAAATTGAAAGCATTTCCTCTAAAGTCAGGAATAAGACAAGGGTGCCCACTTTCACCATTACTATTCAACATAGTTTTGGAAGTTTTGGCCACAGCAATCAGAGCAGAAAAAGAAATAAAAGGAATCCAAATTGGAAAAGAAGAAGTAAAACTCTCACTATTTGCAGATGACATGATCCTCTACATAGAAAACCCTAAAGACTCCACCAGAAAATTACTAGAACTAATCAATGATTATAGTAAAGTTGCAGGATATAAAATCAACACACAGAAATCCCTTGCATTCCTATACACTAATAATGAGAAAACAGAAAGAGAAATTAAGGAAATAATTCCATTCACCATTGCAATGGAAAGAATAAAATACTTAGGAATATATCTACCTAAAGAAACTAAAGACCTATATATAGAAAACTATAAAACACTGGTGAAAGAAATCAAAGAGGACACTAATAGATGGAGAAATATACCATGTTCATGGATTGGAAGAATCAATATAGTGAAAATGAGTATACTACCCAAAGCACTTTATAGATTCAATGCAATCCCCATCAAGCTACCAATGGTATTCTTCACAGAGCTAGAACAAATAATTTCACAATTTGTATGGAAATACAAAAAACCTCGAATAGCCAAAGCTATCTTGAGAAAGAAGAATGGAACTGGAGGACTCAACCTACCTGACTTCAGGCTCTATTACAAAGCCACAGTTATCAAGACAGTATGGTACTGGCACAAAGACAGAAATATAGATCAGTGGAACAAAATAGAAAGCCCAGAGATAAATTCACGCACATATGGACACCTTATCTTTGACAAAGGAGGCAAGAATATACAATGGATTAAAGACAATCTCTTTAACAAATGGTGCTGGGAAAACTGGTCAACCACTTGTAAAAGAATGAAACTAGAACACTTTCTAACACCATACACAAAAATAAACTCAAAATGGATTAAAGATCTAAACGTAAGACCAGAAACTATAAAACTCCTAGAGGAGAACATAGGCAAAACACTCTCCGACATACATCACAGCAGGATCCTCTATGACCCACCTCTCAGTCTCGGCATTTAAAAATTAGTTGAATGAATGAATGAATATCAAGAGGCAACAACTAATGAACACTCACTGTGGGTAATTCTCTGTGCCATGTGCTTTATGTCTGCCATACATAAAATACCCAAATATCTCTCACATGTTTTCATCACAAATTTCAGAAAGATTTAGAAAAGCTAACACTGAGATTTTTCTATTTCCCTCAGTAGTCTGGGTATCTTCTTCTCCCACAATATCTTGATTATACATTCAAACATCTCATGTCCATGATATAATTTGCCTGCACTTTCAAGACCTCCGCAACAACACAGATGATTTGGGAACTCTAGTCTGCCCGAGGAACATCTGAAAGCTTGTTTTAAGTACTTCCCTCATGCATAGAAATTCTAACTCTGTAAGTCAGGAGTGAGATCTGAATATATGTGATTTTATAAAACAATACTGATAACTAATGCACATGCATTTCAGAAATTTTGAGATCTAGGAACCTGGAGTTAGAGAATGAAACAGATGTAGAGTTGGAATGTTCAGTGGTAGACCACAGAGAACTTTAATTTTAGGGAAAAGAAATTCTCACTCTTGGAAACTGAACTCCAGTGTTCTGAAGTAATAAGAGTTCTGGGTGGCCAGAGATTATTAGTTAATACTGTGATATGTGATACAGGCTTCCCTGGTGGCTCAGACAGTAATGAACATGCCTGCAATGCAGGAGACCCAGGTTCAATCCTTGGGATGGGAAGATACCCTCAAGAAGGGAAGGGCTACCCACCCCAGTATCCTTTTCTGGAGAATTCCATGGACAGAGCAGCCTGGTGGGCTATAGTTCCTGGGGTCACAGAGAGTCTCACAGGAGTGAGTGACTAACACTTCACTGTGATACGCAAAGAAACCATCAACACTAACAAGGTAAAGCATATATACTGGAAAACTGACCTCATAGGCTGAGAAATCTTGATATGGTTGAAAAAGAAGTAGAATTATTTACATAAACTGTTTTACATTTATGCCTAATTGCCATGCAGTCTAACAATAATTATGTATATCCCCTAAATGTGTGTCAGAGGGCTCTTGTATATTTGGAACAGTAACCTCTGTAGATCTGTGTTTTTAGATTACTTTTCTGAACCACAGACATTTGATCTCAACCTTAAAACAAATAGTAAAAGTCTGATTAAAACATACAGCTTTATTTTGGGTGATTTCTTTGGAATTGTCTTATATCCTTCTGGAAAGAGAAAACTATGTATTTACTTTCTAGAGGGACAGTTGATATCTCTGAAAATGACAATGGGGATTGCTGAAATGGACACAAAATAACCTGTGCTTTTCTAACCACTCCATGAGCTATCCCTAAGCAGTAAACAAGGAGTCTTCTATTAATACTTCCCACTGAAACACACACTTCAAATGCTAACATAGGAAAGTAACATGTATAGGAATGGACACGTTCACTCTATGAGTTAAATGATATGCTTTGTCTTTGTCACAGAAATTTTCATAATTATTTTTCCCTAAAATGTTTGCTAAGACCCCTAAAGAAAACAAATAGGATTTTCCACTTGCACATTCAGCTCATGCATCTCCTTTATATAATTCTCTTGATTCTCCAAATATTAACATTTTAGGCAGGTACAATGAAATTCAACAAACTGAGCTAAAATAAATATATTACCAAATCAAACAAAACTCAAACTTAATCCTTTAAATTTCTTTCAAGTTTCAGGCAAGCCTTCTTATTTAAAGTAATATATTTATCTACATAATTGTTTAGCTAAGACTAAGATAAGATTGACCATAGTTCGAGTATCAACTCTGCCATTTACTAGCTCTGCAATCAGAGGCAGGCTTCCTAGGTGGCCCTAGTGGTAAAGAACCTGTCTGCCAACATAGGAGATGCAAGAGACATGGGTTCAGTCCCTGGGTCGGGAGATCCCCTGGAAGAGGGCACAGCAACCCATTCCACTTGCCTGGAGAACCCCATGGATAGAGGAGCCTGGCGGGCTATGGTCCATAGGGTCATAGAGAGTCAGACAAGACTGAAGAGACTAAGCATGTAATCAAAGGCAAAGTTTTTTAACTTCTCCAAGACCCAGCCCATTCATCAATAAAATGGGGACATTTCTCACATAGGTTTGATGTAAGAATTAAAGGAAAGCATGTTTTAGGAGTACATTAAGATGGGCCCAACATAAGGTAAATATCATGAGTTTTATTTTTTAGCTTTGAAAGAATACAAGCACCCCAATGCTTGTTTACAATAGCCAAGACATGGAATCAACCTAAATATCCATTGACAGAAGAATGGATAAAGATGTGGTACATATATACAATGGAATATTCAGTCAGTTCAGTTCAGTTCAGTCGCTCAGTCGTGTCCGACTCTATGTGACCCCATGAATCGCAGCACGCCAGGCCTCTCTGTCCATCACAAACTCCCGGCGTTCACTCAGACTCACATCCATCGAGTCAGTGATGCCATCTAGCCATCTCATCCTCTGTCGTCCCCTTCTCCTCCTGCCCCCAATCCCTCCCAGCATCAGAGTCTTTTCCAATGAGTCAACTCTTCACATGAGGTGGCCAAAGTACTGGAGTTTCAGCTTCAGCATCATTCCTTCCAAAGAAATCCCAGGGCTGATCTCCTTCAGAATGGACTGGTTGGATCTCCTTGAAGTCCAAGGGACTCTCAAGAGTCTTCTCCAACAACACAGTTTAAAAGCATCAATTCTTCGGCGCTCAGCCTTCTTCACAGTCCAACTCTCACATCCATACATGACCAAAGGAAAAACCATAGCCTTGACTAGATGGACCTTTGTTGGCAAAGTAATGTCTCTGCTTTTGAATATGCTATCTAGGTTGGTCATAACTTTCCTTCCAAGGAGTAAGCGTCTTTTAATTTCATGGCTGCAGTCACCTTCTGCAGTGATTTTGGAGCCCCCAAAAATAAAGTCTGACACTGTTTCCCCATCTATTTCCCATGAAGTGATGGGACCAGATGCCATGATCTTCGTTTTCTGAATGTTGAGCTTTAAGCCAACTTTTTCACTCTCCACTTTCACTTTCACCTAGAGGCTTTTTAGTTCTTCTTCACTTTCTGCCATAAGGGTGGTGTCATCTGCATATCTGAGGTTATTGATATTTCTCCCGGCAATCTTGATTCCAGCTTGTGTTTCTTCCAGTCCAGCGTTTCTCATGATGTACTCTGCATATAAGTTAAATAAGCAGGGTGATAATATACAGCCTTGATATATTCCTTTTCCTATTTGGAACCAGTCTGTTGTTCCATGTCCAGTTCTAACTGTTGGTTCCTGACCTGCAAACAGATTTCTCAAGAGGCAGGTCAGGTCATCCATAAAAACTAATGAAATAATGCCATTTGTAGCAACATGGATGGAGATTATTATACTAAGTGAAGTAAGTCAGAGAAAGACAAATATCACATGATATCACTTATATGCAATACCTAAAAAAAAAAAATGACACAAGTAAACCTATTTACAAACAGAAACAGACACACAGACTCAGAGAACTTACAGTTACCAAGAGGGAAGGGTGTGGAGGAGGGATAGATTGGGAGTTTGGGACAGGTGTATACACACTGCTATTTCTATAAATAGATAACCAGGACTTCCCTGGTGGCATAGTGGATAAGAATCTGCCTGCCGTTGCAGGGAACATGGCAAAGATTCTTTCTCCGGTCCAGGAAAGATTCTACATGCTGAGCAGCAACTAAGCCCATGAGCCACAACTGTGCTCTAGAGCTGGCAAGCCTAAAAGAATGAAATAATGCCATCAGCAGCAACATGGATGGACCGAGAGATTATGGTACTAACTGAAGTAAGTCAGAGACAAATATCATATGATATCATTTATATGTGTAATCTTTAAAAATGACCCAAGCAAACTTTTTGCAAAATAGAAACAGATTCAGACTTTGAAAACAAGCTTATGGTTACCAAAAGGGAAAGGTTGGGGGGTGATATAGTAGGAGTTTGAAATTAATAATATACACTTATTATATATAAAATAGATAATCAATAAGGACTTCCTACTGTATAGTAAAGGGAACTCTACTCATTATTCTGTTATAAGCTATACAGAAAAGAATCTTAAAAAAGAATGGACAAATGTATATGGATAACTAAATCACTTTGCTGTACATCTGAAACCAATATAACATTGTAAATCAACTATAATATAAATAAAAATTAAATTTAAAAAAATTTTTAAATAAACTAAAAAAACTCCACTATGCTGTACACCTGAAACTAATAATATTGTGGTCAACTATACTTTCAATAAAAACAAAAACAAAGAATTATTACCTCATATTATTACTACTCTTCATTGATAATAAAGCACACTGAGAACAATCATGATAGTGATTATCATGGGGATATGAGACAAAAGACCTGCAAGTCTTTCACAAACCTCAAATCTCCAAGTACTTGAGATTATCGCTACAGTTGTTTATAAACTCTGACTCCATTTTCAATGATGCCTCTTGGACTCAGATGGTTTCCGTCCTCAGTCAAATCATTAAAAATACTTATTAATTTGGGATTAACCTAACTATTAAGCCAAATGACAAAGGTTTCTTTGGTTTCCAGCTTTCAAGTTTCATGCTTGATTTGTTTTTTTGGAGGAGGGAAACTATTGTGATGCACGAATGGTAGCAGCATTTTTATCAGATGGTCCAATAGTCAGTTTTCTTAAAGTGAAAAGTGAATTTCATCAACACAGCTGTCATTTAGCATTCTCATCCATGAAAAGAAAAATTAAAAAAAGATGGAAACTTGCTATTTTTCTGTTTCAAAAATAAAACAAGGCCAATGAAACTGTCATCTGGTCAACTTTACTCAGAAAAGAACTGGCTGTCTTCCCAAAGGCAAATTGAATTGTGGAAAATGTTTCCACTGGTTTTCACAGGAAAGGCAGAATAACTGGGGACAAAGCAGGCAAGAAGTTGACAATTAAGAAAGGAACTAAAATGTAAATAAGAAATAATGTAAGATTTGATTTTACTGTTTAATATCCAGCTAGTTTGGTTAACAATAAAAGTATTTAGTTCAGGGCACTTCAGTTGAGATGAGGTGTACCTAACTTCCATGGATGTTAGCTTTGGACTTTCAGGTACAGGTAAATGAACAAGGAAGTGTTCTGTCAGCCAGAGCTGCAATATTAGAACTTGCTCACTGGTGTGGCTTTGTTTCACATAATTCAAAATTTACATTATTTTGCATCTAAGTGGGAATAATGATTTGACTCACATTCTAGAGTAGGACAAAAGAGAAAGGATAAGCGACAGTGCTCAGTACAAATAAAATCCAATCATATAACATGGAAACCTTTTAATTTGGTAAGACAACACTCAAATGATGGTGCTGTTATAAAAAGCTTTATCCTCAAATATAATACCTCAAAGACTGAGAAAGACATTATGTGATTGATTAAATAAATAATGTAATCATTCATGGGAATAAGAAAAGATTAAGAGTTATTGGCTGCTGCTTCCTTTATAGTATCTCTTCACTAGCTTTTATTAGAGGAAAATACTTTTGAGTGAAATTCCTAATGAAAAATGCTTATATTTATATTGTTCTGAGCAATTTTTTTATGCTCAATTAGATTCAAATTACAGAAACATCCTATTAGCATAGGTGTCCTAAAACAAAAACAAAATGGTGGGCAGGAATTCTAAGAGCAGCCGAAGTTAAAAACTGTAATAAATTGTAATTAGAAAATAAAGGTTAAGTTTACATGAATAATAAGGAGGGCAATTTTTCCTGAAACTTAAGATAGCCCTCCACCAAAGTATTATTTTGGTTGCAAGGGAGAGCCAATCTGACTCCATGTTGGATCTGTTTCTTTGACTTGCTTTTCTTTGTTTTTGCTATTATAATCATACAATAGGAGCTTTCCTGGTGTCTCAGTCAGTAAAGAATCTGCCTGCAATGCAGGAGACCTAGGATCTATCCTTCGGTCAGGAAGATCTGCTGGGGAAGAAAATGGCAACCCACTCCAGTATTCTTGCCTGGGAAATTCCATGGACAGAGGAGACTGGCACGCTACAATCTATGGGGTTGCAAAGAGTTGGACACAAGTGGGCAACTAAAGCACCACCACCATCACTAATCATACACAGTGGTTAGTGGTTCTCTGCCTCACAGAGGAGAAGGCAATGGCACCCCACTCTGGTACTGCTGCTTGGAGAATCCCGTGGACGAAGGAGCCTGGAAGGCTGCGGTTGATGGGGTCGCTGAGGGTCGGACACAACTGAGTGACTTTACTTTCACTTTTCACTTTCATGCATTGGAGAAGGCAATGGCACCCCACTCCGGTACTCTTGCCTGGAGAGTCCCATGGATGGAGGAGCCTGGTGGGCTGCAGTTTGTGGGGCCACTAGGAGTCAGACACGACTGAGCGACTTTGCTTTCACTTTTCACTTTCATGCATTGGAGAAGGAAATGGCAACCCATTCCAGTGTTTTTGCCTGGAGAATCTCAGGGACGGGGGAGCCTGGTGGCTGCCGTCTATGGGGTCACACAGAGTTGGACACGACTGAAGTGACTTAGCATAGCATAGCATAGCATAGGACATAAATTTGTAAAAGTGTTCTGACCCCTCTATTAGAAAGAAGTTAATCACCATTGACAGTTCTAGACTGTGATCTCCCCAGAGGTGCATCAAAGCAATCTTCAAATCAAACTTTACTAATTTGACTTTATTCACCATTAGTTCCCCCATATATTTACCCCCACAGTTTGCCACCCTAGAAGTCCTTTTCTTTTGACTTGTTGCTTCTCCAAAAATGTATTGTTCTTTGCTAAGATGCTACATAAGACCGGTTTCTAACCACCCCAATGAATTACTCGACACTGAGTACAAGCATGTATATGTGTGTTGATCATGTTCATTTCAGTTCAGTCGCTCAGTGTCTGACCCTTTGTGACCCCATGGACCGCAGCAGGCCAGGCCTCCCTGTCCATCACCAACTCCTGGAGTCCACCCAAACGCATGTCCATTGCATTGGTGATGCCATCCAACCATCTCATCCTCTGTCAGTCCCTTCTCCTCCCGCCCTCAATCTTTCCCAGCATCAGGGTCTTTTCAAATGAGTCAGCTCTCAGGTGGCCAAAGTATTGGAGTTTCAGCTTCAACATCAGTCCTTCCAATGAACACTCAGGATGCACATGTTAATAAACTTCTATTTGCTTTTTCTTTTGTTAATCTGTCTTTGTTAGTCTAATTTACAAGGCCCCAGCTAGAGAACCTGAAATGGGTAGAGTAAAAATAAAAATTTTCCTCCCCTACAAAAAATTACTTCAATAAACATCCTAAGTCATGAGAAGATTCAAATTCTAGACATAAAAGCAAATATGATCACTCCACTCATTAATGACAATGAGGTTGGTGAACAGCATAAGATGAAGATGCCACATGCTTTGTAGAAATCATGTGAATTATGAAGCTCAATAAATATTTCAGTGCTGAGAAAATTAATATAGAACTATAAGCATAAACCTATATAAACTCTTATCTGGACTAATGAAAATGTTTACTTGAAAGGAAATTATAGTCCATTTTTAAAAATATGTCTTTCACAAGGCCTTTGTTGTTTGATAACACAGTAAAACAACCCTCTAACCTTAGGCTTTGGGGTTTTTTGTTGGTTTTTTTCTTGAGGTACCTTTTGACATATATTAGTTTTAGGTATACAATATAATGATTCAGTGTTTGTGTATATTGCAAAATGATCTAGTTATTCATCCATAATGAAACAAAAATTCATGTTTTAAGGAAATATAAGAAAAACTTAAACATAAGAATTTTCTCCCCCCATTTGGGCTTCCTCCCTCTTCTCTTGTGTGCATTGTGCATCTGCGTTACATGTTAACCAGACCTCCCCAATAGCAGAAATATCTGCTCAACTATAAAGATCAATTTTTCTTCTTCTGGCCACAGCCATGTAACTCCTTAGAAGATGACATGCCCTCCTCAATCCTATAAGAGGACTAAGGAATCCTGCACCACTTGCCTTATACAGCTATCTTATGCAGAAATCTTCAGTGATTTTATGTATAATGCCAGTATATCATTTTCCTTAAAGATAGTGATTAGTGCAGAACAGACTGGTCAGATAACCTGAAGTGATACTAGAAGTTCTTAATATTTACTTATGACCATATTAGGGTTTCCCAGGTGGCTCAGTGTGTAAAGAATCCTCCTGCAATGCAGGAGATATGGGTTCAATCCCCAGGTTGGGAAGATCCTGTGGAGCGGGAAATGGCAACCACTCCACTGGAGTGGAATATCACTCCAGTATTCTTGCCTGGAAAATTTCATGACAGATGAGCCTGGTGGGCTACAGTCCAAGGGGTTGCAAAAAGTTGGACACGACTGAGTGACTGAGCACACACATTGTTAATTGCTGTCACCCTGCTGTGAATTACATGCCCAGGACTCATTTATCTTATAACTAGAAGTCTATAACTTTTGACCACCTCCCACCCACTTCTGGAAACCACTAATCTGTTCTCTAACTATGAGTTCATTTCTTCATTTTTGCTTTGTTTTTATATTCCACATAAAAGTGTTATTATATGGTATTTGTCTCACTTTGACTTATTTCACTTAGCATGATTCCTTCAAGGTCCATCCATGCTGTCACAAATGGTAAGATTCACTTCTATTCTTACGGCTGAATAATAATATTTCATCATATATTTTATTATATATAATACAATATATTATATATTGTTTATTATATAATATAGACATACTATAATTTCATATATATATATAATGAAACTATATATGTGTGTGTGTGTGTGTGTGTATGTGTGTGTAACAACTTCTTTACCATTTAACGTTGAGTTTGTTTCCATGTCTTGGCTACTGTGAATAGAGCTGCAATGAACATGAGGGTACATGTTTTAACTTCCCTAGCTTGTTTTAATCTCCTTCAGATATATACACAGAAGTGGGAATACCAAATCATATGTCAGTCTTATTTATTTTTAATTTCTCTATACTATTTTGCATAACGGCTGCATCACCACCAACAATGCACAAGGGTTCCCTTTTTCCCACATCCTCACTAACACTTGTTCTTTCTTATCTTTTTGATAGATTGCTATTCTAACAGGTGTGAAGTGATGTCTCATTATTTTGATTTTAATTTCCCTGATGGCTAGTGATGTTAAGCATCTTTCATGCATCTGTTAGACATCCGCATGTCTTCTTTGGAAAAATGTCCATTCAGTGAGCTCTTTGTTTATTCAGAACTTCTGCCTATTTTTAAATTGAATTTTTTTTTGTTTGCTTTTTGCTACTGAGTTGTATAAGTTCTTTATCAGCTATATTATTTATGATAATGCTCCCATTCAGTACATGACTTTTCATTTTGTTGATGACTTCTTTTACCTTGCAGCAGCTCTTTAATTTGATGTACTCTTTATTTGTTTTTGTTTTGTTTTTTTTTAAACGTTTGTTGCCTTTGTCTTTTGTGACAAATGCAAAAAAAAAAAAAAAATTATTGTCAAGACAGATACCAAAGAGTTTACTGCCTGTTGTGTTCTAGGTGTTCTATGGTTTGAGGTCTTATATTCAAGTAATTAATCTGTTTTGAGTTGTTTTTGCATGTGGTGTAAGGTACAGGGTCCAGTTTTCCCAAAACCATTTATTGAAGATTTTTGTTTATTTATTGTTTATTGTCTTTATTTATGTTTTTGGTTTCTTTGCTGTAAATGAACTAACCATAAATGTGTGGGTTTATTTTTGTATTCTCTATCTTATTCCCTTAATCTTTGTGTCTGTTTTTATGCCAATACCAAACTGTTTTAATTACTACAGCTTCATAATAGCATTTGAAATCATGGAGCTTGGTGCCTACAGCTTTTGCTTCTTTCCAAAGACTGTGATATTTGGAGTCTTTTATAGTCCCACATAAATTTTAGGGCTGTTTGTTCTTTTTCTGTGAAAACTCTCTCCGGAATTTGATAGTGTTAGGTAGTTGCTGCTGCTGCTGCTGCTGCTAAGTCGCTTCAGTCGTGTCCGATTCTGTGTGACCCCAGAGATGGCAGCTCACCAGGCTCCCCCGTCCCTGGGATTCTCCAGGCAAGAACACTGGAGTGGCTTGCCATTTCCTTTTCCAATGCATGAAAGTGAAAAGTGAAAGTGAAGTCGCTCAGTCATGTCCGACTCTTAGCAACCCCATGGACTTCAGCCTACCAGGCTCCTTCGTCCATGGGATTTTCCAGGCAAGAGTACTGGAGTGGGGTGCCATTGCCTTCTCCGGTTAGGTAGTTAGAACAGGGAAAAGAGGGTCCAAAATGGCAGTGGTGAAGAGACAAAGAAAGGAAAAAGCTCATGAAAATGGAAAAAAAGGAAATCTGCAGACAAGTGAGAACTTCAGGTGAAACAAACACTTCCCCTTCTAAGCTAGCCCAATTTGCATAGTGCAGGCTTTCGGGGAGGAGACAAATGTATAAAAGGAGGAAGCCTAGAAGGACTTCTGTCCTTTGGGATTGGCCCACCCTCACACCTTGAGGATATACTATCCTTTGCTTTTCCTAATAAAACTGAGCTGTAACCAAGCTATAACACTGGTCTGCCATTTCAACATTCAAATCTTTGCCGCGGTGAGACAGAACCAAAAAATTACACACTCCCCCGACAATAGGATTTCCTAAATCCAGATGTCTGTTTCCTTCCCCAAGGTAGGGAAGTTTGTAATCATTATTTCTCCCAATGAATTGTCTGTCCCTTTTATTGTTCTGTTCTACTTTGAGAATCCCTATAATTCAAATGTTAGCTTGATGTTGTCTCATAAATCTCCTAAGCTATCCTCACTTTTTAAAATGCTTCTTTTTTGCTGCTCTAATTGGGTGAGTTCCACTGCTCTGTCTTTGAGTTGACTGATCCTTTCTGTTTCATCTAGTCTTCTGTTGAAACTCTCTAGTGAATTTTTCAGTATAGTTATTATATTCTTTATCTCTTTGACTTCTATTTGATACTTTCTTTAATTTCTCTTTGTTGAAATTCTCACTCAGTTTATTCATTCTACTCCCAAGTTTGGTGAACACTGTTATCATCATTATTTTGAACTTTTTTTTCTTTTTTTTAAATTTATTTTATTATTTAACTTTACAATATTGTGTTGGTTTTGCCATATATCAAAATGAATCCGCCACAGGTATACATGTGTTCCCCATCCTGAACCCTCCTCACTCCTCCCTCCCCATATCATCTCTCTGGGTCGTGCCATTAGGCAAATTACTTATCTCTGTTTCATTAAGATTTTTTTCTGAGGTTTTATCTTGTTCTTTTGCTTGGAATATATTCCTCTGTATCTTCATTTTTCTGGACTCTTTGTGTTGGTTTCTATACATTAGATAAAACAGACTCTCCCAATCTCAAAGGAGCAATTTCATACAGAAGATAAGCCTTATCTTTCAACATTTTCTGGCTCTTGGTTGTTTCTCAAACCTTTGTTATCCATGCAAACTATTTTATTTTTAATGGCCCCTAGTAATTGAGAGTGTGCCAAGACCTGTTAGTGTCCCAAAGGAAAGGCTCTCGACCACTTAGATTCAGACTATCTGGAATTCAGACCCTCAAGCAGTAGTGTCTAAAGTATGCAAATATATACAGTCCTGCAGGGTTGCTAGCATAAGCCCTGCTGACCACCAGGGATAGGTGATCTGGAGGTGTCCCCTGCCCGAGCGGCAGTCACAAAAATCTGGGCTCCAGGCAAGCTTCCACTCATGTCCAGGAGATACCAGTGAGATGTAGTGAGGCAGAGTGAAGCACAAAAACAGTGTGTACCACAACTACACTCCCCAAGGGCACATTCACAGGCCCCTAGCTGTGCCTACGCTGAACCCTCCCCTTCAGGCTGAAGCTTCAGGACCTCTTTCACAGAAAGACTGGCTTTTAGCTGGGTCTGTTCTCTGTGCAGTGTCCTGGGAATGCAGCCAGCTAAGAACTGAGTCTCTGATTATTACACTCTTGCAGGACCCAGACATGTGGGCTCCCTGGCTGCCAGAGCCAGAATATCAAGGGGCATTCCTTAGGCACAAAGATAGGGCACCCAAACTAAAAACCAAGGCACTAGACACATGTAGAAGCTCCCCCTACCCCTTCAGGAATTACTGGCATTCTAGAGTGTTGTAGAGAAAGAGGGTGCGGCTATCACCCACCCTCTAAGGTCTATGGAATACCTTCCAGTTGGCACTTAAATGTGTGTTTAATAAGAAGCCTGACTTCAAGCTGCAGTTGTGATGATAAACTACTAGGCTTCTTTCACAGAAAGACTGAGCCCCTGGGTATATTGCCTCTTGCTGTGCCCTGAAGATGGTGACATTTTAAGAACTCTTTATCCATTGTTTGTCACCCTGTGGTACCCAGAAGTGTAAGCCCCATACAGACAACTGTTGTTGTCTGTGTGATTAGGACTGAGCACAGTGTATTTTATAAGTTCTCACTTAAAACACAATTGTGTTAAGCCATGACACCTAGCAATGTTTATTCTCTTACTATGAATGTTTATTAAATATGTATTATATGCCAGGAACTGTTTTAGATGCTGTAGATACAGCAGGGAACAAATTTCATGAACCAATGGACTGTAAATTCTAAAGGGAAAAAAGTCAATAAATATACTTCAAAGAAAATACATATTTCAAAGAAAAGTAAGAGATAAGGTAATGGAAAGAGTGTTGGCGTGTTATTTCCATTGGGGGACCAGAGAATTTCTCTCTGAGGAACAGAAAATTGAATAAAGGAGAATAAAACTGAAGGAGAAAATCCAGTTAGAAGGCTGCAGCCATGGCCCTGGTAGAAATAGCCAAGACTGCTTCTGTTTCATTGGCAGATGCAACATTGTAAGATATAGAGAACAGCTGAGTTCCACAGAGATTTACAGCATAGGAAAAAAATATTAAAAGTATCATTCTACTGGTAGCATTTACCTCAGTTTTCTCTTTTAACACCTCCTGCAAACTTCAGAAGGGACAAAAGTAGGGATGCTTTTCCATGCAAATCACACAATTTAAAGCTAAAGAACCATTGTCAACATAATAGAAAAACCAAATCCCTAGGGCTCTAAAGACTGCTGCAAGAGAAAACTGTCTATTTCCCACTATCATCAACAAATGGATAAATTCAGTAACATCATGATTAAAACACTTAATAAGAAAGAACTGTATAAAAGCCGGAGATAATTACAGCCATGTAAACCACTGCCATTGATGGTTATATTAATTGTTCTAGGCAGAGAATATAGCTTTTGGTTACCTTACAATATGTGATACAAACTCTGTAAAACGAAAGATAGTATAATTTGCTTTATGGTGCCAACAAGAGCAAATAACAGCACGGTTCTCAGAGTTTACTTGCACTAAATACACATTTTACTCAGAATGTTGCTTTACATTTATCCAGCTTGCATATAATCTCCTTGAAATGTTAAAATCCCGTACATCAAAAATACACATACGATTTTCTTTACCTTCTGACTAATGTAGTTAATAATAGCCCATGGATGCCCAATACAAATGGCTTGGAAATCTTCAAGGAATAATAAAACTGTAATGAAAATACTTAATAAATTTAGTTCATTATTTTGCCAGGATAAATGGATACTTGAAACCCAATTAGTGCCCAAGAGTAATCAGGAATTAGTTATTTTTAGTTTAATTCTCTAATTCTGGACTCGCTATATAAACTTGAGATACAGAAGAGGCAGGCAGCAACAAGACTAAGCTTTGAAAAATCATAATGCAAATACTTCAAAGAAAGTATGTCTCTTCTGGAACACTGCACAGTGCTTTTATATAAATGATTGGGCTTTTATACAAATTGATTTAAGTTGTTGATCTCATTTCAAATGTATTTTTAAAACTCTCCACTTGTACTCTCCTCCCCTTATGATTACTCTTTTTGATATCTTACTTTATATCTAATCATTTTGTGTGTCCCTTTCCTGTTTATTGTGGATATAGATAATTTTACTACTTTTGTCTTTTAACTTCCCCACTAGCTTTGTGTGCAGATGATTTCTTACCTTTGTTATATGTTTGTGTTTTCTGGTGAGCTCCTTCATTTTGTAATTTTCTTGCTTCTAGTTGTGGCCTTTTCTTTTTTCATCTACAGAAAAATTCCTTTAGCATTTGTTGTAAAGTTGGTTTGGTGGTGCTGAACTCTTTTGTTATCGTTGTATAGTCACTAAGTCACGCCCGACTCTTTTGTAACCCCATGGACTTTGAAGCCCACCAGGCTCCTCTGCCTCTGGGATTTCCTAGGCAAGAATCCTGGAGTGGGTTGCCATTTCCTTCTCCAGGAGATCTTCCCAACCAAGGTATCGAACCCACATCTCCTGCATTGGCAGGCAGATTCTTTACTGCTGAGACACCAGGGAAGTCCTGCTGAAATATTTTAGCATTTGCTTATCTGTAGAGCTTTTTATTTCTTCATCAAACCTAG
The DNA here is from genome assembly GCF_003369695.1 of Bos indicus x Bos taurus. Classification (NCBI taxonomy): domain Eukaryota; kingdom Metazoa; phylum Chordata; class Mammalia; order Artiodactyla; family Bovidae; genus Bos; species Bos indicus x Bos taurus. Next base: position 100,397,844 of record NC_040079.1, read on the forward strand.
AGAGCTTTGCTAAGTAGACTATTCTTGGTTGTGGGTTTTTCTTTTTCATCACTCTGAATACACTGTGCCTCCCATCTGGTCTGCAGAATTTCTGCTGAAAATTCAGCTGATAACCTTATAGGAGTTCCCTTGTATATTATTTGTTGTTTTTCCTTTGTTGCTTTTAATCTCTATAATTTTTGTTGTTTTATTTACAACTCATCATGCTTACAATCTTTACTCTTAAGTCTTTGTTGGCTAGATTGCCTATCTCCACTTAGTCCTTCTGGGATTTAAACTTGTGCCTTTGTCTGGAACACCAGGCTTCCCTGGTGACTCAGATAGTAAAGAATCTACCTACAATGTGGGAGACCAGGGTTCAGTACCTGGGTCGGGAAGATCCCCTGGAGAAGGAATGGCAACGCACTCCAGTATTGTTGCCTGGAGAATCCCACTGACAGAGGAGCCTGGAGGGCTACAGTCCATGGGGTCTCAAAAGAGTCGGACATGACTAAGCAACTAACACTTTCACTTTCTTTTGTCTGGAATACATTCCTCTGCAGCCTTTTTTTTTTTTTTTAGTCTAAGTTACTGTTTTTTAAAATATATTTATTTATGTGGCTGCACCAGGTCTTGGTTGCAATATGTGGGCTCTATTTCCCTGTCTAGGGATCGAACTTGGGGCCCCAGCATTGGGAGCATGGAGTCTTAGCCACTGGACCACCAGGGAAGTCCACTATGGGTATTTTTATGTATTCAGCAGGTTAGTTAAGGGCTTCCCAGGTGGCGCTAGTGGTAAAGAACCCACCTGTCAATGCAGGAGACGTAAGAGATGTGGGTTCGATCCCTGAGTTGGGAAGATCCCCTGGAGGAGGAAAGGGCACCCCATTCCAGTAGTCTTCCCTGGGAAATCCCATGGACAGAGGAACCTGGTGGGCTACAGTCCACAGGGTTGCAATGAGTCAGATGCAACTGAAGTGACTAGGCAGGCATGCACACACAGGTTAGTTACCTTTCTCAAACCTGGAGAAGTGGCCAGTGTAAGAGGAGTCCTGTGTGTCCTGGCAGTGCACTCCACTCTCATCACCCAAGCTGTATGCTCTAGGGATTCCATAAGAGGGCTGTGTGGGTCCTTCTGTTGTTGCAGACTGACTATGTGGGTAATCTGGTGGTCTTGGTTGGCCCCAGCCCAGTTGGTTGTCAGGCTCTGCCTTATGCGGATGTTTCTGACTGCTGGTTAAGGGGTTCTGGTCAGGAGGCAGCTGGCTGCAGAAGCCTAGGGTCTCCCCAACTAGTGCTGGCTCACTGGTGGGTGAGGTCAGGATCCAGAAGACTCTGGGGCTATTGCCCCCACCCCACCCCCACCCCCCACTGTTGGGTGAAGCCAGGTCCTGGAGTTAGTGCCAGACTACTGGTAGGAAGAGCTGGGTCCTAGAGTCTCGCTGCAGCTACAGGAATCCCAGAGCTGATGTCAGGTTGCTGGGGGTGAGGGGTGGAGGACACTGGGGTGGGGTAGGGGGGTCTATTCCTGACACAGCTGGGTAATATGGTCAGGGTGTCCTGAAGCTTGTGCTGGCCTGCTAGTAAGAAGGGCCAGGGCCCAGCTGGTGCCAGTGTAGGGTCTGATCTGCTGGAGGCTGTAGGAGCGGGCTTTTCTCAAGTCGGGCGTCTGCCCACTGGTGGAAAGAGCTGGGTCTTGGCCCTCTAGTAGTCTGGGCTGTATGGAGCAGCATCTATAGATGTTGGTGGGCTCAAGAAGACTGGAGGCATCCTGTCTGCGGATGAGGGGACTGTGTCTCCACACAGCTAGTTGTTTGGCCTGAGGAGTCCAAGCACCGGGTCCCTACAGGCTGTTGGGTGGGGCCAGGACTTGGCGCTAATGAGAGAGGGAGGGTCCACCTGGCTCTCCTACCACTACTTCCGGTTTCCGCGTGTGTAGAAGGAGCTCCCAAATATGGCTGCAGCTGGTGCTTCTGTCTTCTGGGAGGTCCCCCTCTTGGGAGATGCTTCAAGACCAGCAGTTAGGTCTGGCCCAGGCTCTTATCAAATCATTGCTTCCGCCATGGGTCTCGCTGTGTGTGTAGTGAAGTGTGTGCCTTTAAGAGTGAAGTCCGTTTCCCGCAGTTGTTTGGGACTCCGGAAATTAAGCGGCACAGCCTTCAAATTGGCTTTGGGGACTCACCTTCCCCGTGCTGGATGTCTGGGTTGGGGAGCTTGATGTGGGGCTCAGAACTCCCAGTCCTGTGGGAGAGACCTCTGCACAGTAATTATATTCCAGTTCGTGGGTCACCACCTGAGGCTATAGGACTTGATTATATCACTAGTTTGGGCTTCGCAGTTGGCACAGTGGTAATGATTCTGCCTGCCTATGCAGGAGACGCAGGTTGGATACCTGGGTCAGGAAGTTCCCCTGAAGGAGGAAATGGCAACCCGCTCTCGTATTCTTGCCTGGAGAATCCCATGGACAGAGGAGCCTGGCGGGCTGCAGTCCGTGGGATCACCACGAGTCCAACACAATTTATCGGACCGCACGCACACGCTAGTCTGCTCCTCCCGGCCATCTCTTCGTGGCTCGTACTTCTTCTTGTTAGGGGTAGTAGCTCTATCCTGTAAGTTTGGGTTTCGTCGTAGTTGGTTGTTCTGCAGATGGTCGTGCTTTGGGCATGCACAGTGCTTAGCCGGCACGTTGTGGGCAAACAAAAGGAAATGTAATGTTACCATTTGAAAACAGAGCAGCAATATGATAAAGAGGAATTTGGACTAAATAAAAGAGATGATCCTAAAATGCTTAAGAAAATTTGCAACAGCACTTTAAGACTGAAGCAGCCTTGCAGCATTTTTCTTTTCTAAGGACTGTTGCCAGCCTACTGAAATAAAAAACAGGCCCTGGTGTTATTAAAAGCTGAATGAATGGCAGAAAAATAGAAAATCTCATTAAACCATGCCAACAGCTTCAACTCATTATGAATATCTCCATAGAGCAGCCAATAATCCATTATGTTTTAAATAATATGCCTAAATATACCTCATTACATATAATGGCGGCTTGACACTCTATAAATGTCACAGAGCAAATTTTTTTAGTTCAGACCTCTTCATTTTAGTAATATTTCATGAAATCTGAGTATTAAATAAAGTCAATACCTTAAGAAACTGTACATTACAACATAAAATACCTGAAATGTTCATTTTGTTCATTTTTTTTTTTAATCTATAGACTGCCCTCCTGTAGCCACTGTCAGTGTTGATAAACTAAGCTTTGCGTAGTTGTTCTGACTCACCTCATTTACCTTGCTATCCCTCACAGATTGTTCTTATAGATTCATTTTCTTTGTCACTTTCTTCTCTCAAGCACCCCCAACACATTCACATGCCAATTTTTTAATCTGGAGTTTTGCTTGTTAGACCTGTTATATCAAATAAGCTTAGACTCTTTGGCCTCTTCTAATAATCTCCCATCATTCACTCCCCAAAATATTTTTTCCACTTTTTTCTTCTTAATTTCTCAGAAGACACCTCACAGGAAAATTTTAACTAGGTAAAAAATGAGAAGAATATGGAACATTTAGATGTTAGCTCCATGTATAAAGAAATAAAAATTTTAGAAAGATACATTTAGGATAAAATTTTAGAAAAATTTTAGGATGGCATAGGCAGTCCCATAAGGAGGTAAACTTGCCATAGTAAAGTGAGGGAGAAATTTGGGATGAATGATATGTTGTGATTCTGCTCTGTGGTAAAAGCAAAATGAATTAAATCAATAGAATTAAACAAATGTGGTTCAAAAAACATAAGGTGTTCATAGATAAATTAGTAAAAGAGGTATATATATGTTATATATGCTGCTGCTACTGCTGCTAAGTCATTTCAGTCCTGTCCGACTCTGTGCAACCCCATAGACAGCAGCCCACCAGGCTCCCCCGTCCCTGGGATTCTCCAGGCAAGAACACTGGAGTGGGTTGCCATTTCCTTCTCCAATGCATGAAAGTGAAAAGTGAAAGTGAAGTCGCTCAGTTGTGTCTGACTCTTTAGCGACCCCATGGACCGCAGCCCACCAGGCTCCCCCGTCCATGGGATTTTCCAGGCAAGAGTACTGGAGTGGGTGCCATCGCCTTCTCCGATATGTTATATATACATACACACTATTGTGCCTTTTAAAAAAAAGTTCTTCAATGTGCAACGACATAAATAGCCTTAAGGATATTATGCCAAGTGAAATAAACCAGTCTCAGAAAGACAAATGCTTCAGGGTTCCACCTATATGAGGTGTCCATTCCTTTTCTTATCTGTGGAAAGGTAGATAATCATGATTCTCTAAACACCCTCTAGAAAGATTATGTTTGCTTCCTGTTCTATTTTTTGTGTTTTTATATGTGCCTGCAGGCTGAACCATTTTGTGACTTCCTTTTCATTCCAATAGAACATGTGAATTTTTATATATTTATTTTATATTCCCAGAAAAGTGAGAGACTGACTGCTTCTTCTTTGTCTTGATTAGAAAAGCACAAAAAGTCAAGGTAGGATCCAGAGTTCAGTGAGAAGGAAACCTCCAAGCAGTTTTCACCCAAGCCAGGACATTCTGTCAGATACGGTCCAAACCTGAAAGTTTTCTTCTTCTATCAATCGTATTATTAAAAAGTAAGAGATAAGCAAAAAAAAAAAAAAAAAAAAAGTCACTAAAACCGGAGATTGAAAGGGCAAAACATGAGTGGAAGACTATTCAAGCAAGATTTACTTTCTCACTGAAGAGCATATTATTAGTAGAATTTACTGGTAGAGTTGTCACTTTAAAGTTAATTGGATAGAGAAAGAGAAATGTTAACTGTGATGGAAGGGTACAGTGCAACATGTCAGTGAGTTCTCTTGGTCAAGAGATGTGAGCTTCCTCAATTAAAAACATGATTTCCTTTCCTCCTTTTCTGTCTTTCTTGTAAAAAATAACTGTTATTTGTTAGATTATGTTAACAGAAGGAAAGTGAAATGAACTAAAGATTAGTAAGTAAACTTAAATATCATCAAAGAGTCTGTATGGAGATGAGAGATCATGTGAAAACACTTGGGTGTTAGAAATAGGTGGTCTTAGGAGAGGCAGAGAGAATGCAGATTTAAAAGAATCAGATTGGCTATTTAACCTCATGCAATCATTCTAAAGGTCAACTATACCCATGGACTGTAGCCCACCAGACTTCTCTGTCCATGAAGTTCTCCAGGCAAGAATACTGGATTGGGTTGCCATTCCCTTCTCCAGGGGATCTTCCCAATCTAGGGATCAAACCCAGGTCTTCTGCGTTGCAGGGAAATTCTTTACCATCTGAGCCACTAAGGAAGCCCTTTCACATAAGTTATCCTAAAGATTATACTTTTGAAAATGTAGCTTTCAGATCAGTAAGCATATTCTTAGTGCCTATCCTGCTCAGTCCATATATGATAGTGAAGAAATGTAGCAACTTATAACTGCAATCAAAGAGTTTACAGCAGCATTTTCCATATCTGTAATCAGTGTTGTTCAAAAGTTATATGATAAATACTACCTATGGGGGTTGGAGAGGGCAAATGAGGCACTAATGTTAAGAGCTTTAATTAGTATAATATTTCTAGAGAACAGATTGTTAATACAAATCAAAAGCTTAAAATTTTGTGCATTTGATGCTCAACATCACTAATTACTAGGGAAATTCAAAGTGCACAATTAACACCATGATGAGATACCACCTCGCATCCGTTAGGATGACAATGGTCTTAATTTGCTATGGCTGCCATAATAGAACTCCACAGATCCAGTGCTTAAACAACAGAAATTTATTTTCTCATAATTTTGGAGGCTAGTAACCCAAATCAAGAGTCTTGCAGATTTGGTTTCTTCTTAGATTTCACTTGCAGATGGCCGCTTTTTCACTGTGTCCTCAGTTGACCTTCCCTCTGTGTATGCATGAAGAGAGAGAGATTGCTGACACTTCTACCTCTTCTTAAGGACACCAGTCCTACTGGGTGAGGGACCCATCCTTATAACCTTCACTACATCCTTAAAGCCCCAGTCTTCAAATATAGTCACATTGGAGGTTAGGACTTCAATATGTGAATGTGTTTGGAGGGTGGGGGGTGGGTATATAATTTAATCCATAACAACTGCATTGTTTACAAAAGGCAAAAAGTAGAAATAATCCAAATATTCATGAATAGGAAATGAACTAAACACATGGCTGTACATTCATATAATGGAGTACTATGTAGTTATTAAATGAGATGATTTACATGTATATTTATTAACAAGAAAAGATGCCATAATATTGTGAGATGTAAAAAAGACATGTTAAAAGAAACACGTATAGTATGGTTTCATTTTGTAAGTATAAAAAAATGCATAAACAAATACATTATTTTTGTTTCTCTGTCTTTATCTCTTTCTTTCTCTCTCTTCCCTCATCCCATTTCTCTCTCCAGCTCTCAAATATATATAATCATCTGGAAAGATATACATCATATAGTACAGGAGTAATTGTATTTGATAATGAGTTACAGTTGATTTTTTTCCACTACAAAATAATTTTAATGCCTGAATATTTCAATATGTGCATATTTTATTCATGTATTTCCAAATATAAAGTTATTTTTATTGAAAAAATTATTCAAATTGAAATTGCCACTTACGAAGAAATGAAAATCTTCAAGGCTTAAGAGGTAACCTGAAATAAATAAGCTAAGGAATCTATCGGTTTTTTTCAGTATGCCCCTAGGTTAGGACTGAAACCCACACGCTATGAATTTTACTTAAGTTCTGCCACTGAGTTTTCAACACATACATATCTATTTCCTGCATGTTTTCATCTGGGCAGTATTCTTCAGAAAGTCTTATCCTTAATATTGAGAAGATGATTACCCTTGTGCCTGCTAACAGGTAAAAATGGCACAACCCTGGCACTGTAACATCTGATGTTCAGTGGGCTTTCTTCAGCTACTTGAAAGAGAGGCATGCTGTAGAACAGTTCTTCGCCATTTCATTCCCTTTTTCCAGTCCAAGCACTGGTAGAGTAGATTGTCCCCTATGGTGTAAACCCACTTAACATTTGATTTACCTACTGGCAACCACCCAACCCTATCTGGACAAGCAGGTCTCACTCCAAAAAGGACTTCAATATTTGTATTCTATGATATTTATTAGCTGTTTTCTGCCTTAACTTTCACATTCTAGAAGAAATGATTTAAGGGTTGATTATTTCGTTGAGTAAAAGTCATTAGTTTCTTTTTAGATATGCACAAGTAGATCAGAAGCTTAATCTGGATGAAGGCCAAATTGTTTTGTGTAATAGAGAAATCAGATGTACTCTCAGGCGGCTGGGGTGATAGGAAAGGGTCTTAGTCAAAAAGACTGGTAGCATGGCAGCAGCAGACCCTACAGACAAAAATGACAGAAAGAAATCATTAATCTCCATGAGACCTGGGAATTTTTTTTAAAGAGCAATGTCATGTATTCAGATTGTGCTGGGTTGCTGGGCTCCCCCTTATGTTACTCACATCATCAGTGAACATCTGTCAGACATAAGGATTTTACATTAAGGATGCTCTGAGGTGTGAGGAAAGGGGTACCCAGTGCATGAAGCTTTCAGGAGATGATAGCAACGAAAGCAATTGCGAGGAGACAGCAGAGAAGCAAGCTGTGGTATGGGCCAACTCAGGAGTACACAGAGCTCAAGTTCTGCTTTTCCAAAACCTACCAGAGAAAGATTTGAGGAGGAAGGAGGTAGGCTCAATCCAGCCCTTATATAAACAGGGGTATCCAAGAGACAGCAATGTGGGTACTAACACTCTTTATGGAAAACTACATTGTACCACGTAGTTTTCATCATCTCTTCAAGATAAGTGTTTATTATGGTTCCCTGGGGCTTCCCAGGTGGTACTAGCGGTAACCTACCAAAGCAGGAGATGTCAGAGATGCAGGCTAGATCCCTGGGTCATAAAGATCCCCTGGAGGAAGGCACGGAGTTTTCAGATTTCTCCAGTTTTCTTGCCTGGAGAATCCCCATGGACAGATGAGCCTGGAGGTGTACAGTCCATGGGGTCACAAAGAGTCAGACAGGACTGAGTACACACACCTAGAGATAAGAAAGACTAAGTAATTAGCCCAAGGTCACATGGGAGTCACTGACAGAACCAGGATGGGAGCCCAGGTGGAACTGCCTCTCGTCTCTGCATCTGTCCACCAGGCTCTCCCAGCTGAAAGTTCAAGGATTCCTTTATGCTTGCCTAGCACGTGTGCCATTTGGATCCTTCCAATGGAAAAACCACCACATCCAGAGCAGAAAGTCAGACAAGGTCAAGTGCATTCAGGGTGGTATGGCCATAGACTAGAGAAGAAAGTCAGCATTCTACTTTGCCAGAGTAACGGGAAATGACCTGTGTGCTTCACAAGCATCTAGTGACCACTCAGTAAACTCCATGAGTGTAGGGCTATGTCCTTTTTCTAGCCACGATTTCCTGTCACAAAACCTGTGTGCTAGATGGTCTGTTGAATAAAAGATTAGTGCATAAAGGAAAAGTTTGATCCGACAATTTTTAAATGAGTGTCTCTGCCTAATCTTTTCTCAGTCAGCTCTAGAAGGGGAATTTCACACTGAATACAACTGATAAAGTTCACTTTCCTTGACTTGAAAAATTAATACAAGTAATTCATGTCCTTAAAGAAAAATTAGAAGTTATAGATAAGCAAACTGTAAAAAGTGAAACTACCTATAATCCTAGTGCCTAGAGTTCCATTGTATTGATGCTCTGACATGGAGCACCCTTTGCAGTGAATGGAGAAGGCAATGGCACCCCACTCCAGTACTCTTGCCTGGAAACTCCCATGGACAGAGGAGCCTGGTAGGCTGCAGTCCATGGGGTCACGAAGAGTCAGACACGGGACACGACTGAGCGGCTTCACTTTCACTTTTCACTTTCATGCATTGGAGAAGGAAATGGCAACCCACTCCAGTGTTCTTGCCTGGAGAATCCCAGGGACGGGGGAGCCTGGTGGGCTGCCGTCTGTGGGGTTGCACAGAGTCGGACACGACTGAAGCGACTTAGCAGCAGCAGTTGCAGTGAATAACGCTCTTCTCTTTTACTCTTTGCATGTTGCCTTCCATCCATTATTTTGGTTTCTTCTAGAACTCCCAAGTGACTGATTTCAGAACTGCTTGACCTCTCCTACATATTTGAAAAATTACTTTTATACTCATCATGCCTTTATTTAATAGCTACCTATTATGCCCTGTGTCTATGCTTCTCAAACTTTGATTTGATTCATATACAAATCATTTGGGGACCTTAGTAAAAAGGAAGATCCTGATTCAGCATTGTGGAGTGGCACCTGAGATTCCACACAGCCATCAAGTTCCCAGGAGACATCAGTGATGCTGATCTGCAGCCTGTACTTTCCTTAGCAAGATCTTAAGCAAATGCCTGGCATCACAGGTACTGGAATGTATACTGAAAGCACATGGACTCCACCGTCAGCCAGCGTGGGACTCCCCCCCTCCACTCACTAGCCATATGACCTTGGGAAAACTGACCTAGTCTCTTTGAGAATCTGCTTTCCCCCCTACAAAATAAAGATACTTGTCCCCATGTTTCAGATTTCCTGCAGTGCTTAAAGTGTGATTTTTTAGCCTGCCCACACCATAGGGGGCATGAAATAGGAAAGGGACAACCTTGGGTTTCTGCTGTCAGGGGTAGGCTTTAATGAGGTCACACATAAAGTGTCCTGGTAGCCACGTCTCTGCCCAGGGGGAGGACACCATGCTCAGCTTGACCTCAGCCATGAAGTTGTTCTTTGGGTTGAAGGGATTAGAACAAAACACCACTCCTGTTTCATGCCCACACTGATGCAATGTCCACCCATAGGACAGGAACAAGCACATTCAGTTTCAATAGAGAACAGCCTGCAGGGTCAGCCACACGAGAGAAAGTAAATCATTCTATGATTAATGGTGGATACTCAAAGAACAGACTTCTGTTAAAAACATAAAGGCAGTACTTAGAGTGGAAACTGTGAAATTTTATGACAGTGAGGATAAGGGACTAGTGTTTGGGGGCGAAATCTTCTTGCCCTAAAGCTTGTTGACAGTAATCGGTTGCTCTGAGCAGAGTGAATGAAAAAGGGAGGAATGGCAGAGCGAACGAGTAAAGAAATTAACGTTGATTAAGTATTTCATGCTAGGCATGTTGCAAATATTATCATGCAATGTGGGGTCCACCAGGGCTGAATTCAGCCCCCATCCACACCAAGATATACTGGCCTGTGAAAAGAACAGGGTGAACCATAAAAAGGATAAGTAGCCTCAAGCAGCACAAGGAGAGGAAGAATTGGCCCAGATGGTGATGGACAGTGAGGCCTGGCGTGCTGTGATTCATGGGGTGGCAAAGAGTCGGACACGACTGAGCGACTGAACTAAACTGAATTGAATGCTGAAATGTTTTTTTAATATTAGAAATTTAGTTATAGATATGTGTTTCATTATAATCTTGGTGTTTATACACGCAGTCAAATGTTTGGTTACAGTTTTGTTGTTAGGAGGCCAATTTAATCAGTAGGCTAATTTAAAGATTCAGTCTTAGTGGTGACATTTTGGGGCTTTCCTGATGGCTCAGATGGTAAAGAATCTGCCTGCAATGCAAGAAACCCAGGTTTGATCCCTGGGTTGGGAAGATCCCCTGGAGAAGAGAATGGCTACCCACTCCTGTATTCTTGCCTGGAGAATTCCATGGACAGAGGAACCTGGCAGGCTATAGTCCATGGGGTCAAAAAGAGTTAGACACGACTGGGTGACTAACATTTATACACTTACTTATGTACAGTGACATTTTTAGAAACAGAAAAATGTGAAATAGTCTTCATCAGATCAAATACAAAAAGAAAAGAGCAAAAGATCACTAGATTCTTGAAAAAATGGGGGACAGGTTTTCCAAGAACAAATTTTAGTCCCATTAATTCCCATAAATTTTATCAGAAAATTGCTTAGTATTTTATTAGCCTTGCTACTGTCTTCCCAGAAGGAAGTCATGAATTACATAGCCTTAAAAATTCTGTCCCAAATGAGGTTTGGGGAAACTTTTTCCTTGTCTAATATCAGTTTCCTTAGTAGAGAAAAAACTAGAAATTTAAGAGTGAAATCCACTCAATGTAAGACATAGTTTGCTATAAAACAGTTAAAAGGACTTTCCCCCAAGAATTGTAAGTCATTTTCGCCTGGTAAGAAGGCTTGCAAGAGAAAGAACCCTAGCTGACTCTCTCAGCCAAGGTCCAACTTTTCAGAGTAGATTGTGATATTGTGATTTATAAGAAATACATATTTGGTCTTCATCCACAAATAGTCTCAGATTTGAGTTCTCAGACATTCTGCTGGTGTTCTAGAATTGCTTGGTATTATGCGGGAAGCCCTCCACACACACACATACTGGAATTGGGTCTAGGAACTCAATCAACGCTGAAAGGCGCACATTGTAACATGTCTTCGGTAGGGCAGTCTCTGTCTAGGTGGGCTGCAAGGTATACCAGAACACATGTAGAGTGTCTAGCACTTAAAGTGAGCTCATATCTACATTTTGTTCTTTCCTTCCTTTAACCTACTGTCTGCCATTCTCTTTCCTTCCTGCACTGCAGAGCTAGACTGACTTATGACAGTATTTCAGGGCTTGAGAGGTTCTCTCCAGCCCTTACTATCTTCATTTAGAGATAAGATTAAAATGCAAGTAGCTAGGATCAAGAGCACACAGTACTGATGAGTTTCTTTCACCAAATAAATATTTCATATCTCTTTTCTTGAGAAGGACTCAGAAATTAAAAAAAAAAAAAATGTACTTGAAAGTAGGGGTAGTACACTTCACTGGAAAAAGAAACAGCAACATAAAGTAGGGGTGATTGCAAGGCTTCAGATCAACTTTTGCCAGCTTTACCACTGGGATTTGGGGCCAGTCCTGGTTAGGGTCATCTCTGCTGCTGCTGTTGCTAAGTCGCTTCAGTCGTGTCCGACTCTGTGCAACCCCAAAGACAGCAGCCCACCAGGCTCCGCAGCCCCTGGGATTCTCCAGGCAAGAACACTGGAGTGGGTTGCCATTTCCTTCTCCAATGCATGAAAGTGAAAAGTGAAAGTGAAGTCGCTCAGTCGTGTCCGACTCTTAGCGACCCCATGGACTGCAGCCTACCAGGCTTCTCCGTCCATGGGAGTTTCCAGGCAAGAGTACTGGAGTGGGGTGCCATTGCCTTCTCTGAGGGTCATCTCTACTCAGGTCAAAAGCAGCAGTGGGTGGAGAGAAAGATTTCTTGTCCTAACCCCTAAGTGTCTTCGTACAAAAGCAGGGGAACAGCAGGGTATGAGGAAGTGGGAGAAAATGATCAAACCTGAATTTTCTAAAACATTGAAAGTTATGGATAAGGTTAAAGCAAAAAGGTTTATAACCAGACAGGACCATCTCTACACTTACTGAACTTCTCTAAACTCCAATTTCCTGCAGAATGAAGCTAATTATAGCTTCACAGGTTGATAAATGATGAAGTGCTCAGCTTGGTGCTTAGGATATAGAATTATATCAATTAGCTATTGATATGTAACAATTATACCCCAGATTCAGTGGCATGACAGCAGTGAGTTTTCATTCTTGTATGTCTGAAGTTGACTGAGGTGACACCTTGAAGCTGCAGGTGTGCGGGGAAGCTGATCAAGCTCTGATCCACACATCTCCTTCCTCCTGGAAACAGCAGGCTCCCTACGACATGCTCTTCTTATGGCAGTGACAGAAGCACCGCCACACAAGCACATTACAAGCGTGTGCTTGTGTAATCTCCACCAACATCATGCTGGCCAATGCAAAGCACACGGCCAAGCCTCGAATCAATCAGGCAGAGGAAGTCGGGGGGAGTTTTTGCTTAACAATCACAGAGACTATTACTCTCAACTCTCTTTTTATATTAATTCATATCTTTCCCATACAGAAAACACCTTAATTCACATCCCAAGACCCTCAAAAGCCTCATTTAGTCACAGCATCATGTTCAAAGTCTAGGACCTTGTGATCTACATCAGGCTAAACATAGCTCTTCTTTGTTCAGAGATCTCATAATAAAAAGACAGGTTATCTGTCCAGCACACATCCAATGTACAGAGATAGAACAGCGATGGGATAAAATAATACTAAGAACTTGCACTAAAAAAATGAGTACTTTTTGCACACTGATTCCTACCTGAGGAAATATGGGAGTTGCAAGACGTTTCTATGTCTCATATGATTTCATCTTTTAGTTTGGCTGGCGATGCTTTTTCCAATAGGGCTCTTTTAAAAATGTTGTAAGTTCCAAACATTTTTGCATCAAAATATGTGACATCCAAGATTCTTTCTGAGACATGCCTCTCTCTGGAGACTCAATTACAGGTACTTCAGAGGTTCCTGGCTTCTACAGAACCAAGACCTTAATCTTTGTGGGAACTCTTTTGTCCATGTGAAAGGAGCTAGTAAGTTCACTAATCATTTCAAAAGTCTCACAAAAGGACTTAACAACCACTGTTTTTACCCTGAAGCAATGTCTTACTGGCAGGCCCCTGAATTTGTGCTCTTCCTTGACATTATGTCATAATGGCCATATGGCCTGTTGAAGAATAGTTTTATTTTCCACTTCCACTGATGTTTATCTTTTAAATGTACTTAAGAAACAGGACCTGATTTCTCTATATGAGTAAGGGATGACCATCCATACCAACATACTTACAATGAGTGTATTAGAAGTGCATGGAGCCCTCCAAATGGGGACCTTGCCCCTGTAAATATCATCTCAGACTGTGGTTAAATCTAAGGCAATATAGGGAATTTACAAAGCAAGAATCAGAGCTACTCAGCAAGAAGAACAAAATTAATGATTGCGCTTCAGGCAAAAGATCTGTTCCTGGGGCTCGTCTTCCTAATGCAATAAGAGAAACCTAATAGAGTTTTTCAGAAAATATTCATGGATGAATTCACTGCAATACAGTGAGCATTACTGATGAATGATAGCAACCACCAGTGATCTGGGACCTTGGTGTGAAGAGAGCAATTAGCACCTACTCAATTAAAAAATTTGAAGGAAATGAATGTTCATAATGGATACCATGCAATTATGTGAAACTTTAACTTTTCACAGTATCACTGGGGACCAGAAAATTTCAGTTATCATCAGTAAACCTTCCTGGATTGAAATATGGAATTGTAAAATATAAAGTTAAGTAGAATTAGCCTAAAATCATCCTGTTTGTCCTATGTTTGCCATTCTTGGCATATAGAAGTGACTTCTGATTTTCTCTCAAGAAGGATGGAAAGTCTAGTGATAGATACCCCACACACCAGCCCCATAAGCTACAGGCCATTCCTGAATACACCTTGATCCCTTCTCTGTTCCCTGTGGCCTCCTTTAGCCCTTCATTGTCTCTGACCTGGATATGATAGTGGAGCCGTTCCATCAGCCTTAGTTTTTATTCCCTTGTCTTGTAAAGCCTTTCTCCAATGCATCTCCTCCATAAAGTATTTCCTAATGACATTGTTAAGAATGATTACCTTTTATAGCACCCTGTTTACCCCTCATTTGGGGATAATCACCACGTAATGCGTTTTACTAGAGTGTGATCTATCGAAGTCAGTTGCCCATATTGGACAATAAGCTTCTTGAGGTGGTATATTAGCTTTATCCCACTTTATCCTTTGCACACAGTGTTTATTATTCTAAATTTTCTTTAACGCAAGACTCCTAACAATTGAATCATTTATAAATGATTCTGACTTTGCCAATATGCTCAGACCCCAGTTAGACTCCAGTTAGAGCCTGTTATCCTTAACTCAGTTTGTTTTTCTAAGCCATAGTTCTGTAGTTAATCCCATGATCTCCAGGCCTTCAGAATAATTTTCCTATATGATTTCAAGGCAGTTATTCCAGTTGAAATACTGTTAGCAGTAGTAGTCACAAGGACTCTCTAAAGTATGCAGTAGATCTTTTGAAAATAAGGAACAATGAATATACTCATATATGTACATGTGGGTAGAAGATTTTTTAGTTTCTGAGGCTAGCTCCGAAAGACTGACTAATGTACCAGACTAGCATATAAAACCAAAAAATAAATGAAAGAAGAGCAATTCCTAAATATTTATTCGATTGTCATATGGCATCTTGAGCATTTATTTTATGAAGTCAAAGATGAATGAGACTGGCTTTAAAAAAATCACCGAACCTAAGAATTAATTGAGCATACATGTACTTTGTGATGGGCTTCTCTGGTAGCTCAGATGGTAAAGAATCTGCCTGCAATGTGGGAGACCCGAGTTCAGTCCCTGGGTCAGGTCAGTCCTGGAGGAGGGAATGGCAACTCAGTCCAGTATTCTTGCCTGGAGAATTCCATAGATGAAGAAGCCTGGTGGGCTACGATCGATAGGGTCACAAAGAGTCAGACAGGACTTTGTGAAGGTCAGGTGAGATGAAAAAAGTTTTCTGAGAAAATTTGTATGTGAAAACTGAAGTTGCAGATTCCAGTCAGTTATCCCATAAGCTATGTTTGGCCACCCCAAAATGTAAGCAATGATTAATAGATGAACACTGGGTTTCTCAAGATTTTATTTGTGACATTCTACCTGGGGAAGTGAGAAAATTTGGGATCAGCCTAATTATGGAGAGTTAATTCATCATAAAAGGCAAGAAAAACCATACTGGATATATTATTTCTGGATTTTGAATTTGTTTTTGTTTAAAATTTATGGTGAATCTGAGATGCTTCTGAAATAATGAGTACAACCTAGCCATGAAAAATGATTGAGCACAGGGTGCCTAAGTCTTATTGAACTTTGTCCTCATAAGTAAATCAGTTGAGTTCCCACTTTACTGAGTAGTTCTTAAGAGTGCATAATCACTGAGGGATAAACTCCCATCTCTGATACTCAGGAGCTGGGATAGGGAGGTTTTTATATCACAGACCGAGGTTGCTGTAGATGACGTGCTATATACCTGCACCTAGAAGCCCAGCTTGGCTGTGCTGTGCCCCCTCCTTTGCCTCATGAACAGGGGTCCTGTAAGAGGACCTGTCATCACCCAGTGTCAGTCCAGGAGGTACCATTTAGCCTGCCCTCTTCACCAGTCTGGTGGAACCCAGTGAGAGGTGCCCCAGCTGAGAGCTTGTGGGTATGGGCAGTTGCTGCCACAATTTCCACTTGGCCCCTTGCTACTTACCAAACAAGTCTCTATTCCTTTTTCATTATTTTAAGTGCCTGGAAATGAGTGCTTAATTCTCTTGTTATTTCTGAGTAAGTTATGAGAAAACCATAAAAACACTCTCTGGCAGGCTCAAAGGAGATATTTCTAACAATTATCTTAATGAAGGTGGAATAGGTGCATTGTTAGTTGGTATAAGTGCATATTTAAATCAGTTTTTCCTGTTGGTTATTTATTTCAAGTCTCATTGTTTTCAAATTAATTATCTTTTGACATCTTCCTTTAAATCACTGCTCTGTATTCATTTTACTATACATCTTTCTCAGAGAAACCTGCTAGGTATCTGAATAATTACAGCTCTTGTGGCAATAAATCCTAAATTGTGGGATGCATCATTGTCTGATGCATTAACAATTGGTTTTCTGTATTCTGTTTATTCCTCAAGACTAGGGACTATGGTTTTCCCTTTCTTTGATCATTCTGAAGTATTTTCTTGTTTAGTAGGGTTCTAGGTGGGCTTCCCTGGTGCCTCAGATGATAAATAACCTGCCTGCAATGCAGGATACATGGGTTCAGTTCCTAAGCTGGGAAGATCCTCTGAAGAAGGGAATGGCAACCCACTCCAGTATTCTTGCCTGGAGTATTCCATGGACAGAGGAGCCTGGTATGGTAACATATGAGAAAAGAACTAAATCAAGTGAGATCTCTCACCAAGTATATGAAGATCCAGATACAGGTGCAAGGACGATGTGGCAGGAATAGGTTTCCTTGTGCAAGGGCAAATTAGCAGACCCATGCATCCAGGGCAAAGCAAAGGAAGGGAAAGTGGTAAAAGAGGCGGCTAGAGGTGAAGGCTAGAGGGAGCATTTTGGAGGGCCATGCAAGGGCTGATGGGTGAGCTGACTATACTGGGATCGTTCCCATTTGTCTTCAAGAAGGAGAGCCTTGAAAATGTAAACATCGTGATCCACGGTCAGACAGAGCAGACTGCAGCAGCTGGGAACTAAATGCACCTTCATACCTCCTCTTCGAGGCTTCCCAAAGATGAGCTGCAGAGTATCTATAATGACTCCCAAGAAGAGCACCTTCCAGTGTTTTATGTTTTCTGCCCGAGGTTCACAGACGGAGCAAAGCCCAGACATTATGAGTGTTTGCCTCTGAAATGAGGAATAGGGAAAGTAAAACGGGGCTCTGCCTATGCTCCCATTCGACCACAGCTTGCCAGTGGGTAAGCATCTGCTTTTGGAGCCTAAGTCTGTGTTCTAAAATGTTTTAATATAGGGATCACCTGGGAAGCTTGTTAAAAATATAGATTTCCATGTTCCCCAACATTCACAAATACAAAATAAATAAATAATGAGGGCCTACTGTACAAGTCTAGTGAAGGAAGGGACAAATTTCCATTGCCATCATTTGCTGGTACAAATAAAGAGACCTCTAAGGAACCATGACTACATATTAAAAGTTGCAAATGACAGCTGTTTTCATAGTGATGATGAAATTTATTTCCTATATTTCTCTTGTCATTACTTTCCTAAATAAGTTAAGGGCTCTTGTAATAACAAATGTCTTTTAGAATTGGCCTCATTCAAGAGTTTTCAGTTATTCACATCAGTTACTCATGCACATTTTTTTTCTATCTCCCCCAAGTCTCATAGAACTCAGTCTTTACTGGATTGACTTGGCTCAGAGATAAAGCAGTGCCCGGAAGACTTCTCTAATGGGACACAGTGCTGAGCGTAAATGAAGAGGGCAATGACAGAGGCTTCCCTGAGACGCAAGGCTCTGTTTTGTTACAGTTGCCTTCCTTTTGTCATCTGCATCTGTTAGAGTGGCCAACCTCAGTGACAGACAAGAAGTAAATGTGAGATGTATCAGATCTGTTTTTGAGCAACTGATCTTGCATAACCAGACTGCAGCAAGCTGTCAGTTTTGTATGTCCCTCATCTCTAGACCTTTGCACTTCCCTATGCTGCAATCCCGCTGACCTTTTATTCTCTATATAAAAGAATAAAATGCTGGCTTTCTATTTGGCTCGGTGTTTTCTGTGAAACCCCACAGTTTGCAAGAGAAGGACTCAGTGTTTCAAATACACTTCTTTTCCTAACTTGTTGAAGTAGGGTGGGTTGGCTAAATGGAAAGTGTTACAGTTTTTTAGGTTTAAAGTATAGTTAGAAATACAGGTAACACCACTGCAAGCACCATAATGCATGCATAATGGCAAAAGGGTAAAGTAAGAAATGAAAAATCTTTACTACAAAAATAATGCCTATATTTTTTCCCATGGGAATGCTCCAGCAATTTCAAATCTAAAATACACCAAATAGTTAACCCATGATCAAAATGACCTCACAATATTCGTCCTATGAGAGAAAGTTCTTTGGGCATTTTTCTGCAGTTTTGCTTATTTGGTCTGGTTTGTTTGTAATGATGAAATAGTCTTTGAATTCATCCCACTCTGATAAAATTTCATAAGGTGTTTAGACAATGGTTTGACTTCAAAGTCAGTCAGTCATCCTAGAAAAATGAAGAAACTATCAACCCTAATTTCAAGTGATGGTCTTTCCATAAACTGAGTATTTTAAATATCCATTATTTTATCAATTCCTTTTTTCTTTACCCTTGTTATATCACATAGACTTCTTATGTTAGAATAAATCTAATGTAGATATCTTTATAAGATATTATATATATATATATTCTTTATATATATAAAGAATACACAAAAATAAAATAAGACTTTAGTAGATAAGATTATCTGACTATTTTTTTGCCCCTTGCTTGAGGACATAACCCCTCAAACAAGCATGTCATGGAGAGGATCAGGTCTCTGCTTTTACTTATTGTCCCTAAATCTCATCTGTTGGCAAAAGCCATATTTTATGCATATCAGATTTGAAAATATAGGTGGAAATTACCTAATCTTTCATTCTTCTGGCAGTGAAGATGGAAGATAAAACATATTCACAGGAAAATGCTATAGACCAGAAGAAGATACTCTGCCTTGTTCGGTAGCACAAGAGACATTACATGAGAATCTGGATGTGTTTTTAGATCCGTTTCCAGGGACCATGCAAACCTTCGTACCATCCAGCAGATGGCGCCAGGCAAAGTTCAAAGTCTTCTGGTAAGCGAGGAAGAGTTCACATTCTCAGTTCAGTTCAGTTCAGTCGCTCAGTCCTGTCCGACTCTGCGACCCCATGAATCACAGCACGCGAGGCCTCCCTGTCCATCACCAACTCCTGGAGTTCACTCAGACTCACGTCCATCGAGTCAGTGATGCCATCCAGCCATCTCATCCTCTGTCGGCCCCTTCTCCTCCTGCCCCCAATCCCTCCCAGCATCAGAGTCTTTTCCAATGAGTCAGCTCTTCACATGAGGTGGCCAAAGTACTGGAGTTTCAGCTTTAGCATCATTCCTTCCAAAGAAATCCCAGGGCTGATCTCCTTCAGAATGGACTGGTTGGATCTCCTTGCAGTCCAAGGGACTCTCAAGAGTCTTCTCCAACACCACAGTTCAAAAGCATCAATTCTTCGGGACTCAGCTTTCTTCACAGTCCAACTCTCACATCCATACATGACCACTGGAAAAACCATAGCCTTTCTAGAGGGCCCCTAATATCAAATTAGAGAACAGAAAAATGTTTTATAACTTTGGGGCTCTTTATTTTTAATTTCATAATTTGAACATAATCCTAGATTTACCTATGGAATTCCTTTTGCTCTCTTTTTATACTGCTGCTTAAGTAAATCTGGGTAGTGCTTGTTAAAACAGTCAAAAAGAACACACACTTACTTATTCTGTTCAGTTTAATCTGCTGGATCTATTTGCCTTTCAATAACATAATTAGCATACACAGATCTATTGTTTTTCCATTTGACTTATTCATGTGACGTAATTGAAAGTAAATGGAATTGACAAGCGTGGAAGACCGTAGGATAGAATGGAAAAATCTACTGGCCATTGAAGACGTCAAGAGCTTTCCCTTTACTCATTGATAGCTGCTATGTTTTGCATCAAAATTTCCTAATATGTTTTTGTGAACAATCCAAACCTAATTGTTTCTTGTACTATATACAGAAGGAATTTTTTTCTCAATGAACAAATTTGGAAAACTGATTTTTATTGCAATGTTAATTGGAGAAGCAGGGAACCTCTGAGGAATGAATAGAGGATGCATTTCCTAAATGGACAGTCTAAAAATTCTATCATGATTTCTTTTCCCCTCCAGATCATTTCCCCCATGATTAGTTTATGATTTTACAACATTGTTTAGTTTGCCCTGAGAAAAGCTTAGGATGATGCCTGTGTGGTAGATTCCTTCAGCTGAATTAAGAAGCTAAAAGTGGGCATGTAGTTCTCAGTTTAGAATATCAGTGTGTGTGTATTTCCTAGTAACTATACTTTGAACCTACTCGCTTCATTTGCAGTTGAGTGAGTGAGTGAAAATCGCTCAGTCATGTCTGACTTTTTGCGACCCCATGGACTATACAGTCCCTGGAATTCTCCAGGCCAGAATACTGGAGTGGGTAGCCTTTCCCTCCTCCAGGGGATCTTCCCACCCCAAGGATTGAACCCAGGTCTCCCTTATTGCAGGCGGATTCTTTACCAGCTGAGCCATCAGGGCCTCATTGCAGTTAACATGCTGTATTACAGTTTCTGTGTCATATATTTACTTCTTCAACTAGACTGTAAATTCTGTGAGCATATATGCCCATTCATCTTTACACCCCCTGGTATCTGAAACTTAGAAAGTGCATAAAATGGTCATTTTATCAAAGTTCAGTTTAGTGAGTCATGTATAGGCTTTGTGCACAGATTTTCTTTGCCAGTAATGCCAAACAGCAGATGACACCTCAGGAGTGGTGGTCTCTCAGCTCAGATTCCTGCAGAGAACTGGAGAACTCCCTCTGAGACACACTGGCTCCCCTCACCTGCAAGAGTTACACAGGAAAAACATTAAGGACTCCAATCCCAACTTCTTGAGAGTTTAATGTTGAAATAGGCTTAAGTTTGTTCAAAACAGCATCGTCGGTAGTCTGGTACAGAAACAGCCAGTCATAAAGGGTGGTGGAAAGCAGACAGAGCCTCCCTCTGGGCTGATGGCTGTCCATGAGGATTTTTTCCTACCACACTAGGTGTTTTCTCATAATTCCATACCACCACTTTTACTCAACTTTTTCCCCTTTTTCCTTGACATATTTTGCAATTGCTAAAAATTATCTGAAATTGAAAAGAAGGAGAAGAAACCCCATTGAGGAGGGATATGTAAAATAAGATCACACAACAGGGTTGTAGCTGGATTTGTCATTTGGGGTTCCCACCTCTCTTGAGGCAGTTTGTGTTAAAAAAAATCCTTAAATTATATTTCCATTTGATTTTTTACTCTCAAGTGTGTTTAAAATTTGCATAAGTAAAAGATGCTGGTAATATAGTAATTTTTGTGCAACAGTATCTAAGTTCTACCTCTACAAACACCTGTAAGTCACATTTTCCAGAATGATTGTTCAGAGTTTTCATTCCTTTACGAATATGTTCTAGGCATATACAATCATATACACATACTTTTCAAATGGAATCATACCACACAAACTGTTCTACAGCTGTTTGTGGAATCATACTCCACAAACTATTCTACAACTATTTTCCAACACACTATAATCATTTTAGTGCTGAGTAATTTCATCACGAGGTTGCACTCTAATTCATTTACTCGAATCTCTTACTGATCAACATTTAGGTTGTTTCCACTTTTTTTAACTTCTAAAGTGTGCTTCTCTGTTCATCTTTCCGTCTTTTTTTTGCACAGTTGTATATCTGTGGGGAAGTTTTTCTAGTAGTAAAATTGCAGGATGAAAGGAAATGAATGCTTTCAACTGCCCCCCAGACAGTGCACCAAGTGGCTTTGTCATCAAAAGTCACAGCCCTCCACCTCATCCAGCTACTGCTCTCTTTTTTTGAAAAATCGAGATATAATTGATATATATTCACTTTAGGTGTACAACATAATGATTTGATGTTTGTACATATAGCAGAATGTTCACCACAATAAGTCTAGTTAACATCCATTATCACACAGAATTACAAAATTTTGCATTCAAATACATAGTACAGTATTTCTGACTATAGTCACCATGCTTACATGTGTTACATGTAACACCACGTGTTATATGTCCAGGACTTATTTGTCTTACAACTGGAAGCTTGTGTCTTTTGACCACCTTCACTCATTTCATCCACACTCCACACCCCTTCTGGAAGCCACCTAGGAGTTTGGGAGGTTTTTTGGTATTTTTTTTTCATTTTCTGATCCCACGTATCAGTGATTATCTTTCTCTGTTTAACTTACGTCACTTAGCGTAATGTCCCCAAGTCCAGTCATGTTGTCACAATCGACTCTCTGCCCCTTTTAATCCTCAAAAAGGAAACCCCAGGTTTATTTTATTATTCACCTACAATTATTTAAAAGGTTATAAATATTGGTAGACTATGTGTAAAAATATAGGAACAACAGAAAAGACAGGTGATAAAGATTAGACATTATATATGATGTAGATAGTTATTTTTATTCCATTATTGTTGTAACAACAGAAGTCAAACATACTGTAACAAAACTTGGAAGGATGGGAACATAATCAATGTATGTATAAATTCCAATTGGCTCTGCCTCTGAGTCTCCTGCTTGATGAGATAAAGGAGGCAGGTTTTTGGCTTCCATCAGAAAAAAAGCAAAAACCTATTACCCACAATTCCTTACACCTTCTCTGCTCGATGATGCACCAACGACAATACAATAAATCTGCTTGTTCATGAGAGCACCACGCTGCCCAGTGAGGAAGATAGCACTCTGCAGCCCTTCGCATCATACATCACCTGGAGGTGCTGCTGGCTGTGTTCTGGAGAGTGACGCGCCTCTGAATTTTCTCCTTTTTGTCACTGACTCCTTCAGACATCACTGTCTCATCAACTGTAGCTGATTCCCGGCCATATTTCCCCTCTTTCTGCCTCCTTTCATTACTTGTACTCAGATAAATCTCTTCACTTTGACAGAGAGGGTTGAATATATGGCCTCTTTCCCTTGCAGGGATCAATACTTGCACGAGATAAGCCAGCCAACAAAGGGTGGATGGTGCAATAGGACTGGCTCTTATCATGATTGTGTCTCACACATAAGGTGCTTCTAACCTTCATATGTAATCAGTAATAATAATATACATTTTAGGGGAATATAACCGCAAGATGGGCACCATCACATCAGCGCCATAAACACAGACCAGAGAGGCTTTCAGATGCAGCTAAAGGGCCTGAACCATGACATCCAACCAGGCATACTCCTGGTCTCCCATTATTTATTTGTAACCCAGATCTTCCAGGCTTCTCCCCCTATGGAAGCAAATGGCGCTCCCAATATCTATGTTCACATTAATTTCAATGGCTCTAACTCCATCCAATTACTCAGGCTGTAAAGTCTGATCTAATTATTATGGGGACTCCCCAGAGGATCACCCTAAAGTGCTCACATACTAGTGGTCAGTTCCAGCCAGAGTTATGTCCAGCATCTGCTCCAGCTTCGTCCTCTATAACCTCTACCTGCAAAGGCACTTGGAGATGCTGTCCTAGCAGCCACGCTTACCATAGCAACTTGAATGTCTCTGTCAAAGGGACAATCTCCCAATCTCTCCAAACCTCTGGGAGCTAGTGTGGGCCTGTGCTCCTGAGGAAGTATAAGGATGCTCTTCTCTCCAGCACCATGATGTCCTCTAGCTCCTGGGTACCAAAGGAACTCTGCCCATGCCCCCCTTGCCTTACAATACCTCATGGAAACAGCTCTGTCAAACTTGGCTTTTTGTCCTTCTTCATGGGACCTGACCTAAGGCTTTAGAACTGGGCCACCAGAGGCAACAAACCTAACTTGGGCCCCCTCCTCTCCTGTGTTCCACTTTACTGAAGTCTATCTCCTCTCACGCCTATTAACTCTTGCAAACAGATGCCTGAAGGATGCCAATCCTATGTCAGTCCTTCTAAGTTGCTTCTATTTCACATATTTAATGTATAATGCAACTTCATGACCCCAAAAGAAGTTCCATGCAAAGATGCATTTTGAAAATCAAGTAAAAGGTATGCATTAGAGTCCTTATTCTTTTTGCATGAATGCTCAGTCATGTCCGAGGGTTTGTGACCCCATGGACTGTAGCCAGGCAGGAATTTTCCAGGCAGGAATACTGGAGTGGGTTGCTGTTTCCTACTCCAAAAGTCTTCACTAACTAAATTGTAATGACCCCCTGGAGTTGCCTTCTTTAGAAAAGGCTATTTATTGTTATTGTTTTTTAATATTTATTTAGTTGCACCAGATCTTAGCTGCTGTATGCAGTTGTGGCATGAAATCTAATTCCCTAACCAGGGATTAAACCAGGTCTCCTACATTGACAGCATGGTGTCTTAGCCACTGGATCACCAGGGAAGTCCCAGGTTATTTGTACATCTTAGTTGGTTTTTGTACATTTTAGTTTTGTATACTCTAAAATTCACACTTTTGAACACATTTGAGCATCTGTGTTCCTGCCAGGAATGTTCCAGGTAAAATCAGTTGTGAAGACAATATCTAATCTAACATACAAGGTCTCCATAAAGTGTGACTTCTTCTTTTTCCAACTCTGGCTTTAACCCTTTACACCCACTAACCAGTCATACTGAATGACTTTCAGTTTCCTAAACAAATTTTCCATTTCATTCCTATAACCTTTGCTGCCAATATAAACCTTGCTTCCAATATAACTTAACCTAAAATATGTTCCTCCCCTTTTAGTTATATTTCAAACCCAAGTCAAGCATCACTGCATACATGAAGACTTTTCTTTTTCATTCTATCTTTTCCCTCACTATCTTGAAAGAATTAATTACTTCCTCTCTGTGACCAACACCATACTGCATATAACATTCCACCATAGCACACAAAATAGTTTTCAAAACTTTATAAACTTAAGTCAGGGTTATTTTATTAGCATCTACTCAATATCTGATGTTCAGTAGTTGTTTGTTTGGGGAACTAATTTCTTAGAAATAAAAGGTATTAGTACATCTTTGCATATGTAGATAAGAGTAAGCAAACCATTCTTTTCCCCAAAATGCTTAACTTAACTATATCTAGACTTGGATCAGAGAAGGCAATGGCACCCGACTCCAGTACTCTTGCCTGGCAAATCCCATGGATGGAGGAGCCTGGTGGGCTGCAGTCCATGGGGTCACTAGAAGTCAGACCTGACTGAGCGACTTCACTTTCACTTTTCACTTTCATGCATTGGAGAAGGAAATGGCAACCCAGTGTTCTTGCCTGGAGAATCCTGGGGATGGAGGAGCCTGGTGAGCTGCCGTCTATGGGGTCGCATAGAGTTGGACACGACTGAAGCGACTTAGCAGCAGCAGCAGCAGACTTAGATAGCATTTTGTTTTTAGAAAATTCTCCTAAAGAATAACAAACTGAATAATACTACATGGGGAAAAATGAGGGGAAAAGTATGGAAAAATTCATATTATGGACTCTATCTCCTGATGCCCACATCACATCCCCGGGGCCCACCTCTGATTGTGCTGTAGCTGGAGTGGACAAAAGCTAGGTGAGCTTCTCTGTTTTCTTGCCCTGGGCCTTCTCTCATGCTGTACAAGCTCTAAGCCTATGCAAGCTCAGCTGGAAGCAGAGTAGAGTCAATGTCCTACACGAAGCCATGGAATCTTGTCCTAGACAACTAGCCCACTCTAACACATTAGTGCATGGAAAGATGTACCAGACTAGATTGAAAGAGACCTAGAAGATATAACAGTTAAAGATAATATGTGGTTCTAGATAAGATTGTAGTTTGGGCAAACCGGATATAAAAGATCTTTTTAAGACAATTATAAAAGTGTGAATATGGCCTTGTACTTCATGAGATGAAGATATACTGAAGTGTAAAAATAGATATTATTAGCTCAGATTGTGTATGTGTGTATTCCAAAAGCCAAAAAAAAAAAAAAAAAAAAGGATCTGGGAAGATATACAGTAAGGTATTGACTGTTCAATCTCTAGATATTTGCAGTA
Organism: Bos indicus x Bos taurus; assembly: GCF_003369695.1. NCBI lineage: Eukaryota > Metazoa > Chordata > Mammalia > Artiodactyla > Bovidae > Bos > Bos indicus x Bos taurus. Next base: position 100,424,090 of record NC_040079.1, read on the forward strand.
TGATCCTATTATTCCCTTAGTTTTATTTATCTGTGTTTTCTAATATTTTACCACACACACACAAACTGCTCTGATATTTTAAAGGAAGCATTTTTAAAAAGCTAATACAGTGTCCAACTTTCAACCTGTTATTGTTATTCCAGGGCAATTTCTATACAGTTCAGAGATAAATGAGTCTGAGAAACAAGGGGAAATGTAAATGGACTAAAGAGGGTCCCATAATGCATTGTGGCAGGAAACGGATATCCAGGCCATGACCCAGCTCCTGGGCAGACAGGATCCCATAAATATCAGAGTCTGAGTCTTTGTGAGTTATAATCACTCCTCTCTGTAAACTTATTCACATGCATGCATTAACATACTCAGAGAACACAGACACATTCCTCAGCCCAGATGGAGGAAGATGCTTGTTTAACCAGCACTTCATAATTTATGATTTCAGGAATTAGGAGCCAGCCTCCCTGCTTACTAACTGCACCTGATGTGACTTGGCAGGAAACTTTCACCGTAACACACACATTCTCTGTAAACTGATGATCCTCCTATACACTTAATCTTTTCCCAACCAATCCCCCCAAAAGAAAACAAATATTTGTAGATTAAAGGAGAGCTGCCTTTTCATCCTTTACAGCTGCTGGCATGCAAGCCATAAAGCACAGAGTGTTTAATTAATGGAAAGATATCATTAGAGAGACAGCTGGACCTGCATTCAGATGAGTTTGGATTCAAGGTGCCAAGAGATAAAGATCTGAAAATGGAGAAGCTGGACTGCAATTGGGTTCATTTATAAAAGAGGCTATTAAAGGTCAACTGTGTTTTCTTGTGCTAGAGATAAAGAGATGCTATCAAAAACAATTGGAAAGTAATTCAAAAGAGAGCACTGAGTCACTTACGCTAAATTAATTTGTCTTTCTGATAGCATGGCACGCATGATGGGAAAGTAAATTTACCTAAAAGCAAGATCTTTCAAAAACAACCATTGGTCATGTCTTTCATGCAAAGTCACTGAAATATGCTCCGGAAGCCAGAACCACTGGTTCTGTCTGATCACTGCAGCCTGTTTCCAGTCTGAGAATTCACTGCTTTCCCCTATGGATAGTACTATAGTGGCATTTCTATGGACACGCTAAGATGCCTGAGCCTGCTAATATCTTCCCACTGCCCTTGATGAACTAATAGCCAAGGACCAGGACTACCCATGGTGCACATGTTCCCACTTTCCTGTCATTCAGCAATATATTAGGACAAACTAGCTTGCTGTATTTTACCTACATCCTCCCCTTCTTCCTGTGCTCACTCCAATATAGCACACATTAAAATGTATGCAGACTGGAATGAGAATTGTTCATTTAACTGGAGGATATATCTACAATTATGACTGGTAGTTTGTTTAACTTCATATAGCGACATGATATGTTTTCTTTGTGTATCTCCCCCTCAGGGTGAATCCTTTCATTCAACTACTGCAAACTTCCCTTCTCCCCAACACATCTGACACCAGTCAGATGTGTGACAAAGAGCAATTTCTTCCAGTGCTCAGTGAACCCACTGAGCTCACCTTCATCTTCCCCTGGGCAAGATGGAGATTGTGTCTATTTGCTGCCGGACTTGGGGGTGACAGGGACAAATGCACTCCATGAGACTGTGACCTTGTGCTGGTAACCTGGATCTAATTCTCTTCTACTCTTCTTCTTGCCAGAAGAAAACTGCTTGTTGCTCTTCTTCATTTCTTGGGCTTGGGAGTTAATTGGAGTGTTTATTTTCTGAAACCACAAGAATAATGAGCAATTTTCTGCAAAGGTCTATTTGTGAACATGCATTTCCAGACAAATTCCTGCTCAGCACCAGTTCCGTGTCAGTTGGGAGTGTTGACCAAGGAGAGACACAGAGGTTAAGAGGCAGTCGATATCATACATTTAGCACTGTGGATCATTTGCAGGTTTTAATAACAGATTTGCAATTCAGATTCTGCACTACAAAGGATTTCCAGAACAGATATCTCAAGGTTTCTTCTGAGTCCATCACCTTTCAAACACTAGGGAGGCGGACATCTTCGTTATTAACTAAATTAGAATAAACTTGCTCATGTTCACATCTCACCATATACCTGACCTTAATAGGATGTGCTTTAGGCTCCAGTCATTGGAGAGAGCTCCAGAGATGAAGGGTCCCCCCCAGTCTTGGAGGCTACTGAGAAACAGCACACCATGGAAGGAGCCAAGAGTAACAGCAGCCACAATAGCTACCACTTGTGGAGCAGCTGCTGTAAGTCACATAATCTACCACTTGTTTTACATACACTGTGCATGCAAAGTCGCTTCAGTCGTACCCAACTCTTTGCAACACTGTGGACCATATCCCACCAGGCTCCTCTGTCCATGGGATTCTCCAGGCAAGAATACTGGCATGGCTTGCCATGCCCCTCCTCCGGGGGATCTTCCCAATCTAGGGATCAAACCCATATCTCTTATGTCTCCTGAATTGGCAGGTGGGTTCTTTACCACTGGTGTCACTTGGGAAGCCCTAATGTCCTTTAATTCCTAAAACCAGGCTGGGAGATGGGTATTATGGCTTGCATTCTTAACTTAAGCTGAGCTAAACTAGTAATCCCTAAATATTTAGGTAAATAGAAGAGACAGCATACACTCATGTACTTGCTCTGTGTCAGGTATCTGAAACCATCTCTTGTGATTCCGAGTTTGCCAATGAAACTATGAGTCTAGAAATAACTACAACATACCAGGTGGATTTTTCCTGTGCTATCTGTCCCACCCACCTCCTATCTTCATGCTAAATCAGCATTAGTGTCCTCTGGAGGATGCTCCTTCCACTACATCAACTGTCTCATTGAATGAGCTGTTCACTCTCTTCTTACAGCCCCTCAGCCCCTCTGTCCACAGTAATGGGCACATGCCCAAGTCTGTCCAAACCCTTGGACGGACTCCTTCCCACTCCCTGGCTATGATTGTTTGTTACAATGAGCGTGTAAAACAGTAACAGTAATTCAAAATATATTAGTGGTTTTTATGTGCTGGACATCTTATTTTTTACATATTCTCACAAGGATTCTATGATGTAGGTACTGTTATTATCTCCATTTTTCAGAGGTGGAGAGTGAAATGCAGATGGTTAGACATCTTGCCCAGGCTCTAATATCTAGAAAGTTGCAAAGCTGAGACTCATTTTGTATCAGTTAGCTATTGCCACGAAAATGCTGGGTAAACAATTTCATGTCTTAAAACAATAATCATGTGTTCTCCCTGAGCTGGGTCACACAAATGTTAGCTGGTAGAGGCTGGCCTCAGATAGATGTGTCAGATGTGACCTTGGCCGAGCTGGTTCATGCAGTTGGGTCCATAGGGTCAGCAGATGCAGGCTGGGTGACTGAGCTCCATGTGTCTCCAGGGACCTGAGGGCTGGCCTGGGCATGTCCTTAGGGAATAACCAGAGAGCAAGAGCAGAGAGAGAAACAAAAGAGACTTCCTGAGGCCCAGACTAGGAATCAGCCCACTGCTGTTTTCACCTCGTGCAGACACAGTCAAGAAGTGTGATGTGTCGTCTGTCTCTTGTGAGAGCTCCACAGTCAAAAGCAAAGCAGAAAGATTCAGGGAGAAGTGAAGCACTGGGACCAATGACACAAGCTACCACAACGTCCCATTCACTCCTTTAGAAATGTTCCGTCTCCAGCTGGGGAATTTCAGTTCCTTGTTGGTCAGTGGCATCATGAGCTGTGCATCTTTAAGGTGGTCCAGCACCCACATCCCCCAGTGAGAGGAAGAAACTGGTCACAGTGGTATGTGGGGAGAGATGAACAGATCAAAGATGGAGAGAAGTCTCCAGGGATGCACACTGCCTCGGGGACCGCTTGTCTTCAAGCTTCAGCTGTGTTCCCACCCATCCTGTCATTTGGTTGTTCAAGCCTGCTTCTCAAGTCATTACCCCAAAGTCCTTTAATTTAGATTTACTTTCTGTCAAATGTTACCCAACACTAAAACACCTTGTGAGTAAAAAAAAAGCACAACTGCAGTAATTCATGCTAACATCCCTCACAATCAACATATATTTTAGGCATCTACTATTTGTAATGGGTTGTGTTAAAAACTGGGGATCAGAAAGAATGGGTCAGGTTGAATGCCTATCCTCAAAGAACTCATCATATAGGAGACACAACAGAAACACAGCTTGTGACACTGCCAAATGAGTGCTTTCAAGGGAAATGCGGAGACATCACTTTGCCCACAAAGGTAGTCAAAGCTATTGTTTTTTTCCCAGTAGTCATGTACAGATGTGAAAGTTGGACCATAAAGAAGGCTGAGCACTGAAGAATTGATGCTTTTGAACTGTGGTGTTGGAGAAGACCCTTGAGAGTCCCTTGGACTGCAAGGAGACCAAACCAGTCAATCCTAAAGGAAATCAACCCTGAATATCCACTGGGAGGACTGATGCTGAAGCTGAAACTCCAATATTTTGGCCACCTGATATGAAGAGCCAACTGATTGGAAAAGACAGTGATTCTGGGAAAGATTGTGGAAAAAGAAGGGGGCAGCAGAGGATGAGATGGTTAGATGGGATCACTGACTCAATGGACAAGAGTTTGAGCAAACTCTGGGAGATAGTGAAGGACAGGGGAGCCTGGCGTGCTGCAGTCCATGTGGTCACAAAGAGTTGGACACAACTTAGGGACTGAACAACAACAAAGGGAAATGCGGGAAAGGGTGGGATTAAATTCTGATTTGGGCAAAAATAGGACTGTCTGATAGAGGACCTGATGTGTGCTGTCAGTTCCTAGAAGATTGAGGATTATTTCTGCAGCCAGAGGAGAGAAAGGTGGGTGGCACTGAGGGGATTGCTGTGGGGGAGGGTACCAAGGGCAAGGAGCAACATCATAGAACTATTGAAAACTACATGACATCAGATGGGGGATCACAATCATTTGGTAGTTGACAGATCTTTTAAAGTGAAAAGTTAGAAAAATTTGCCAGTGTGCCTCTAAGAAATTGTGCTAGGCAATGAGGCCATGTGTAGCTGGCAGAGTGGCTCTGCCCTACTTAGCAGGCATTACATCCCTAAAGGGCCAGGAATATAGAAAATGTCCCTTGAGATTGTTCTGCTTCTTTACATCCTGACATTGCACTTGCAAAGCAACCTTTATATCATCATTTGGTTTTCCACATAGACGGTCCTCTAGGGAAGAGAAGAGGCTAACCAGCCCACGGTAATATTCCAATCCACTTGGCAGTTACATTTCTTAGAATAAATTTTTAAATTGAAAACCTAGTTTATAGAGCAAATTCTTGGCAGTCTGGTGTGTAGTCAAGACTCTATTTTACAGAAACCCAACATAAGTTAAACAAAAGGGGTTGCCTGGAAAATTATCCATTTGGCTTACAAAGAAAGAGCTTCAGGCACTAGGGCTGCTTCAGGGCCTTTAGGATGGAACTTGGAACTCCATGTTCTTCTCTCATCATTGTTTGGGGATTTTCTACATCCAGGTATACACCAACAGCTCTGAGATCATATTTTATATCCCACAAGCAATAAAGAAGAAAGAAATGATTTTGCTAGTTCCAGCAGAAAATATTCTAAAATATTCCTCCTATTGTTCAGATTTGAATTAGCTGCTCATTTATGAGGGATACCAAAGGGATGGAATTAAATGATTGATCCAGCGTGGGATCATGTGCTCAGAGATGGGTGAGAGTACTGTCCCAAAGTTTGGGCAGGGTGTTTCCTGGACAGACAAAATCAGGGTCATCAAATTTATTTATCATGAGTTAATTATGCTTTACATCCAATGGTCCTCAGACAGACCAAACTAAAGGACTAGACCTGGACACACTCCCACTTCCAAGAAAAGAGCAACCAAACAACATTTACCCTGGCCCTGCATCTTTTTAAAGTCATGATTAGAGGTGATGCAGACCGAATAAGCTTTTAGACACATCATGGATTAAGTTTGGTTAGGTCAACCCTGTGTCTAGGATATTAAATTTTTACTGAGATGGAAAAAAGTGACTGAGTGCCAAATGATAACAGAAAATAAGTGTCTTTATCTGCTTTGGGGATGTATTCATGTGCCCTGAAATACAAACACAGAAGAACCACCAGTGTCCCAGATGCTCAGGGGAAATGTTGGAAGAGAGTAATAGTGTGCCCAAGAGTACCTGTAGCCATTCTCCAGATCTTAGAGCAGTTGTTCTTTCTTAACCCCCACCCCTATCCAAGAAGCTTGCCATTGCATTCAAAAGAGCACAGAACATTCTAGATCTCACAGTTGCAAAGGTCAATTTTTCATGATTCTTTTAGTCTTCTTTAAACAGGGACTACTTAGGCAGGTCAAACACGACCCATGTTAAAAGCATGGCCAGTCATACGGTTTTGAAAGCAAGGCATAAAATGTAAAGGAAAAAAGTGATGGACCCCAGAAGACTAAATCTCTGTCACTCATTCTTGCGTGGACTCTTGAGCAAGGTACATCCTCTTCGAAGTTGTTTCTTCATCTGTGTAAGCAGCTTGTTGGTCAAGTTAATCTCTAAGGATCTTTCCACATGGAAAGATCTCTGATTTCACTAGAATTCCAATTTCCTAACCTCTTCCAGGACTGATGCCTTAATGTATTCTCAGAGTCCTTTGTTGCTCTGAGGATGATGGAATCACTAGTATGGGAACAGTGTCTACATACCAAACCATATACTGTAGAAGGGTGTTTGGAGCTCAGCCTTTCAAATTGCACAGATGTCTTCAAACCACGCCTCCTGCATGTTGCCTAGAGTGAGGGACATTGTCAACAGAGAGTCAGGAGGACTTGGCTCCTGCCTTTCAGGTGTAGAACACTTAACAATGGCTCTTTGACCTTGAATCTGGGAGGAATAGGAAGGTGAGCCTGCTGAGTCTGGTTTTAGACATCCAAGAGAAAGTTCAGGAGGCAGAGAGAGAAGTGAGAATGGGGGCCAAGAACTACAGAATTTTTAATTGGAAAAAAATATTTGTATCCTTTTTGTCCTTTCAGCAATGAGGGGTAGAAGCTAAAAACTTGGCTTTGACTTGTAGATTAATGATGGCCTCAAAAATGGTGTTTCATAAGCAATAGGAGAAGGAGGAGTATTGGAGTATTTGTATTGGAGGAGTATTTGTATTGGAGTACAAATGCAGTCACCCTTCTCCAGTACTCTTGCCTGGAAAATCCCATGGACGGAGGAGCCTTGTAGGCTGCAGTCCATGGGGTTGCTAGGAGTCGGACACAACTGAGGGACCTCACTTTCACTTTTCACTTTCATGCATTGGAGAAGGAAATGGCAACCCACTCCAATGTTCTTGCCTGGAGAATCCCAGGGACTTCGGAGCCTGGTGGGCTGCCGTCTCTGGGGTTGCACAGAGTTGGACACGACTGAAGCAACTTAGCAGCAGCAGCAGCACAAATACAGGTCTACTGCTCTATGGACACACATAACACGTGTCAGACTCTGAATGAGGCCGCCATGTCTTTCTCCTGCCACCTGGTGTGCTGAGGGCAGTTTCACCCTCACTTTATCTGACTCTCCCTGTGTGCATTATATTGTTGGCTTAATGAATAAATAGAAAAAAATTTGTCCAGGTGACAGACCCCCTAAAGAAAGTGTGGCAGTCTGTGGGCCTGTGATCTGCAGTCAACTGCTGCTGCTATGTCGCTTCAGTCGTGTCCGACTCTGTTCGACCCCATAGACGGCAGCCCCCTGGCTCCTCCGACCCTGGGATTCTCCAGGCAAGAACCCTGGAGTGGGTTGCCATTTCCTTCTCCAATGCATGAAAGTGAAAAGTGAAAGTGAAGTCGCTCAGTCATGTCCGACTCCTAGCGACCCCATGGACTGAAGCCTACCAGGCTCCTCTGTCTATGGGATTTTCCAGGCAAGAGTACTGGAGTGGGGTGCCATTGCAGTCAACTAGGATGGGGCTTTAATCCTAGACTGACACTGATTTATTCCAGTTATATCACCTACTTTTAAGAGAATGGATTGACAAGTGTCCGTCAGTAGATGACTGGTTACTCTATAGTAGCTGACCCAATGGAATACTGTGCAACCTTAGAAAGAGAGAGGAGGCTATTATGTAGTTCAGTGAAAAGATCATCAGGCTATTTCATTCTATGAAACAAGCAGGATGCAAGACAGTTTAAATACTATGGTACCTTTGGGCTAGGGAGGGAAGAAAAGAATATATTCACATATGTTATTTGTATGTACTTTAAAAAAATTTTATCATAGTTGATTTACAGTGTTATGTGGTTTCAGGTATACAGCAAAGTGATTCAGTTATACATATACATGTGTTTATCCTTTGTCGGATTTTTTTTCTCATATAGGTTAAAATATTGAGTAGAATTCCCTGTACTATATAGTAGGTCTTTGTTGGTTATCTATCTTGTATATAGTAATGTGTGTATGCAATCCTAAAATCCTGATTTATTTCCCTTTCCCTGACATTTCCCTTTGGTAACCATAAATTTGATTTTGAAGTCTGTGATCTGTTTCTGTTTTGTAAATAAGTTGATTTGTATCATTTTGAAATTAGATTCCACATATGAGCAATTTCAGATGATATTTGTTTTTTTCTCTCTGTAACTTACTTCACTTACTCTGATAATTTTTAGGTCCATCCATGTTGAAGCAAATGGCATTATTTCATTCTTTTTATGGCTGAGTAACATTCTATTGTATATTTGTACTACATCTTCTTCATCCATTCCTCTGTCAATGAACATTTAAGTTGCTTCCATGATTTGGCTATTGTAAATAGTGCTAGAGTGAACACTGGGGTGCATGTGTTTTTTTGAATCGGTTTTCTCTGGATATATGCCCAAGAGTGGGATTGGTAGACTACATGGTAGGTCTATTTTTAATTTTTTAAGGAACCTCCATACTTTCCCATAGTGGTTGCACTAATTTACATTCCCATCAACAGTGTAGGACAGTTCTCTTTTCTCCACATCTTCTTTAGCATTTATTGTTTGTCGATTTTTTAATGATGGCCATTCTGACTTGTGTGTTCAGTTCAGCTCAGTCGCTCAGTCATGTCCAACTCTTTGCAACCCCATGAACTGCAGCACACCAGGCCTCCCTGCTCATCACCAACTCCAAGAGCCTAGCCAAACTCATGTCCATTGAGTCGGTGATGCCATCCAACCATCTCATCCTCTGTCATCCCTTTCTCCTCTTGCACTCAATCTTTCCCAGCATCAGGGTTTTTTCAAATGAGTCAGTTCTTCACATCAGGTGGCCAAAGTATTGGAGTTTCAGCTTCAACATCAGCCCTTCCAATGAAACCCAGGACTGATCTCCTTTAGAATGGACTGGTTGGGTCTCTCAAGAGTCTTCTCCAACACCACAGTTCAATAGCATCAATTCTTCGGCGCTCAGCTTTCTTTATAGTCCAACTCTCACATCCATACATGACTACTGGAAAAACCAAAGCCTTGACTAGATGGATCTTTGTTGACAAAGTAATGTCTCTGCTTTTTAATATACTGTCTAAATTGGTCATAACTTTCCTTCCAAGGAGTAAGTGTTTTTTAATTTCATGGCTGCAATCACCATCTATAGTGATTTTGGAGCCCCCCAAAATAAAGTCAGCCACTGTTTTCACTGTTTCCCCATCTGACTTGCGTGAGGTGATACCTATTGTGTTTATTTGCATTCCTCTGATAATTAGTGATGTTGAGCATTTTTTCATGTGCTTCTTGGCCATCTGTATGTCTTCTTTGGAGAAATGTCTGTATGTTTTGCATATATGTATAAAGGAACACTGAAAGTATATGCAAGAAACTATTAATTTACTAGAGGGCAGAAGTGAGGCGGTCATGAAAGAGCCTGTACAGAAATGAAGAGGGAGTGATACTGACATTGTGCACCTTTTATGTTGTTTTGATTGTTAAACAATGTGAATACATTGCCTATTTTAAAAATTTTAAATTCAAAAGGAATTTGGGATGTGATTTTGTTAAGGTGGGCTTCCCAGGTGGCTCAGTGGTGAAGAGCCTGCCTGCCAATGCAGGAGATGCAGATTCAATCCCTGGGTCGGGAAGATCTCCTGGAGAAGGAAATAGCAACCCACTGCAGTATTCTCACCCAGGAAATCGCAAGGACAGAGGGGTCTGGTAGGCTACATAGTCCATGTGATCACAAAAGAGTCCACATGACTTAGTAATCGCTAAGTGGACTTCGCACCTAAACAGCAATAGAAATTTGTTAAGAAAAAACTAGCTTTGTTGTTGTTTAGTCTCTAAGTTGTGTCTGACTCTTTTGCGGCTCCATGGACTGTAGCCCACCAGGATCCTCAACCATGGAATTTCTCAGGCAAGAATACTGGAGTGGACTGCCATTTCCAACTGCTATTGCAAATAAATCATAAAACTCAAAGGCGACTGTAGTATGTTGTTTTTTTTTTATTTCTCACTTACACGAAGTCCAAAAGCTCAAGGTCATTCAGGGACCCAAGTTTCTTTCAAAATAGGTCTCCTTTTCTCCTGTGTATCTCAGATTCCTCTGCATCCAGCTGGTGGAATTAGGGTGCTGGAGAGGAACCATGGGCCTGGAAGTGAGGCAATCATTGCTACCCTCATTGCTTTGTCAGAATTCAGCCAGACAGCCACCCACAACTGCAAAGGAAGCTGGGAAAACAGCCTAGCTGTGGCCCCTGGAGGAGGAGAAGATGAGTTGGGTGAAAAAGAAAAACATTTTATCAGTGGAAACACTTAGCAAAAGAAAAATTTTGATAAATCCTATTTATTTTCTGAGTATTTCAAGTTAGCTTTTACTAGAGCATTGTTTTGAAATTGTGTCATTACATAACTGTTCCCACAAGACAGATTTGTGGATGTTGATGAGATCTGCGTGTTCACTAATCTGATCCATTTATCACATCTTCGGTTTAAAGGAACCATTGAAAGTTCTGCTATTAGAGCAAATATTGAGGGTCCATTGAACAGTAGGATTCTGTTCAGGATCCCCTATTTTGTTTACTTCAAGTAAGATTCAAGGGCACTGTTCTATTTATGAATCCCAGGAAGCAAGATAAACATCATCAAGTGCCTCAAAATGCCCCCAAATTCAGTGCTGCTAGTACGAATGGGGTGTCCAGGATGGAGGTCATATTCACTTACCAGTGTTAGGAAATTCAGAATAAGCAACTAAGATTACTAGTTGTCTCTAATGCAAAACTGCATTATTTCCAGGGTTTATCTGATTCATTGCCTTTGAGCTATTTCACAATTGACAGCAAAGCAAACCATTTGTGTCTATGGATATGCAAATGAATTCTGTCTGGTGGAGGGACAGACTTCTTCTTCACGGAAAAGCCATGTATGGGTTCATCTGAAAATGCATTTCAGTATTCCCAATGTATAAATGTATATGTTCCTCGGATTCTCCTTTGAATTGAGTGTAACATTACAATTTTATTCTCTTTTGAGATGAATCCTTTCACATGAGAAATTGTTGAAAAATGAGGATTTGTGCTACTGGTTCTTGTCAAGCTTTGTTTTCCTTTTGGTTTATTTATTTGTTTCGCTGTCTCTTTATGTCATGCCTATCATCATTGCCAGAAAAGCTGTTATGTAGTATAGCATAAAAATGAAGTGGTGAAAAAATTTTACTATCTGCCTCTTGCACCCCCACCCCAACTGTTAGGATGTTATGCCAACATAATATCATCAGAAAGCCTGTTCTGCTGACATTTCAAGCTCCCACAGAAAACACTGAATCTTCTGAGAAGGCCTTATTTGCAAGATTTGTTCAACAAAGGGGTTGGATAAGCATCTTGGATTAAGCTTTCAAAGCAGCAGGCCCTTGGTTTCTTTTTCTGATTAACCTGCGGACTCTTCCAAACTCTCTTTCTTATCATTATATGTTTTTTGAAACCATCAGTTTTCATAATGAGAAACACTTTGGTAAACACACTTCTTTATGCCTTTCCTTTTAATTAGTAAAACCTTTATTTCCCACAAAAATTTCCATGTTTGAACTTTATCTGCAAAGAATATTTAGTGTGAAGTATTAAAGAATTACACAGCTAATAGAAAATAAATTTTTCCTACTGGTAACATATCAAAATCTGTTAGTCTGTTCATTAATTTCTAGCTGCTTAGTCTCCAGGAAGCACAGAGCCAAATTTGTGACTCAATTTAATAACTCAGTAGAATCTACCTGCCTGCCTTCTACCTTCTTTCACTCTTAATCTTGGTTCCTAATTTATATTTTACCTGTTCCTGATTTTACTTATTTATGCTTATTTTCTTCTATTTTACTGCATGCATTTTATAAACCGTGTCTCCTTGTTTAGGGAATAGGCCAGACATAGGGTAAGAAATTTATACACATAAATTATACATGTCTCTGTGTACAATCCTGTACAAGAAATTCTTGTGCAGTTCAGTTCAGTTCAGTCACTCAGTCATGTCTGACTTTTTGTGACGCCATGGACTGCAGCATGCCAGGCCTCCCTGTCCATCACCAATCATGGAGCTTACTCAAACTCTTGTCCATTGAGTCAGTGATGCCATCCAACCACCTCATCCTCTGTCATCCTCTTCTCCTCCTGCCCTCAATCTTTCCCAACATCAGGGTCTTTTCAAATGAGTTAGTTCTTTGCATCAGGTGGCCAAAGTTTAGAGTTTCAGCTTCAGCATCAGTCCTTCCAATGAATACTCAGGATTGATCGCTTTCTGGATGGACTGGTTGGATCTCCTTGAGGTCCAAGGGACTCTCAAGAGTCTTCTCCAACACCACAGTTTAAAAGCATCAATTCTTTGGGGCTCCGCTTTCTTTATAGTCCAACTTTCATATCCATATATGACTACTGGAAAAATCATAGCTTTGACTAGATAGACCTTTGTTGGCAAAGTAATGTCTCTGCTTTTTAATATGCTTTCTAGGCTGGTCATAACTTTTCTTCCAAGGAGTAAGCATCTTTTAATTTCATGGGTGCAGTCACCATGTGCAGTGATTTTGGAATCCAAAAAACTGAAGTCTGTCACTGTTTTTATTGTTTCCCCATCTATTTGCCATGAAGTGATGGGACCAGATGCCATGATCTTTGTTTCGAATGTTGAGTTTTAAGCCAGATTTTCCACTCTCCTCTTTCACTTTCATCAAGAGGCTCTTTAGTTCTTCTTCGCTTTCTGCCATAAGTATAGTGTCATCTGCATATTTGAGGTTGTTGATATTTCTCCCACAATCTTGATTCCAACTTGTGCTTCATCCAGCCCGGCATTTCACATGATGTACTCTGCATATAAGTTAAATAAGCAGGGTGACAATATACAGCTTTGATGTACTCCTTTCCAGATTTGAAACCAGTCAGTTGTTCCATGTCCACTTCTAACTGTTGCTTCTTGACCTGCATACAGATTTCTCAAAAGGCAGGTCAGGTGGTGTGGTATTCCCATCTCTTGAATAATTTTCCACAGTTTGTTGTGATCCACACAGTCAAAGTCTTTGGCATAGTCAATAAAGCAGAAGTAGATGTTTTTCTGGGACTCTCTCACTTTTTCAATGACCAAACAGATGTTGACAATTTGATCTCTGGTTCCTCTGCCTTTTCTAAATCCAACTTGAACATCTGGAAGTTTACTGCTCACATACTGTTGAAGGCTGGCTTGGAGAATTTTGAGCATTACTTTGCTAGCATGTGAGATGAGTGCAACTTTGAGGACATACCCCACTTCAAAGGGCAAAGGAGAAGCCCCAAAATGGCATTAGAATCAAACCCTATACCTGCCAGAGATGCTCAGAGAGCTCAAACAAACCGTGTGTGCACCAGGACCCAGAGACCCCATAGAGTCTGAGCCAGCCTGTGTTTGAGTGTCTCCTGCAGAGGTACAGGTCAGCAGTAGACTGTTGCAGAGACAGGGGCTCTGAGTATAGCAGACCTGGGTATGGCATAAGCCCTCTTGGAGGAAGTCGACTTTAATCCCACCATAGAGCCACTAGAACTTTTACAGGATTGGGGATATAGACTCTTGGAGGGCACAAACAAAACCTTGTGTGCACCAGGCCCCAGGAGAAAGGAGCAGTGACCCCACAAGAGACTGACCCAGACTTGCCCGTGAATGTCCAGGAGTCTCTAGAGGTGTGGGTTGGCAGTGGCCTGCTACAGGGTTGGAAGCACTGAGTGTAGCAGTGTCTGCATGGAACCCTTTGAAGGAGGTTGCCATTACCTCCACTATAGTTTGGCCTCAGGGCAAATAACAGGGAGAGAACACAGCCCCGCCCATCAACAGAAAATTGGATTAAAGGCTTACTGAGCATGGCCCCGCCCATCAGAACAAGACCCAGTTTCCCCCTCAGTCAGTCTCTCCCATCAGGAAGCTTCCCTAAGCCTCTTATCCTTCTCCATCAGAGGGCAAACAGACTGAAAACCACAATCACAGAAAACTAACCAATCTGATAACATGCACCACAGCCTTGTCTAACTCAATGAAACTATGAGCCATGTCGTGTAGGGCCACCCAAGGTGGACGGGTCATGGTGGAGAGTTCCGACAAAATGTGGTCCACTGGAGAAGGGACATGACGGAAGAGACTTAGCAGCAGCAGCAGAGACGGGAATGGCAAACCACTTCAGTATTCTTGCCTTGAGAACCCCATGGACAGTATGAAAAGAAATTTGGGGAAAGTTACAATTTGCCTAGTCATTGTTCTTTCCTGGTGTGTTTCATTCAAAGACGATGAAGCACTTAGCACTTTCTTAACCTGTTCTGAAATGTAATCAGTTGCTCAGTGGTAGTTGACTCTTTGAGAACCCGATGACTGTAGCTTTCCAGGCTCCTCTGTCTATGGAATTTTCCAGGCAAGGATACTGGAGTGGGTTCCCATTTCCTACTCCAGGAGATCTTCCTGACCCAGGGAGGGCACTCACCTCTCTTGCAACTCCTACATTGGCAGGTGGATTCTTTACCATTTTGGCACCTGGGAAGCCAACTGTTCATGTGATCTATAACTACAGAAACGGAGAATACAGGATCCCTTAAGTGATGCAAATCATTGTTAGAACTGATGCATACTAATTTGACCTTGTTTGACTTTGTGCATCTATTGCTAAAGTTACATTTAATATGAAAACATACTTTAGTAATAGATACACAAAGTCAAACAAGGTCAAATTCAGTTCAGCTCAGTTGAGTCACTCAGTCGTGTTGGACTCTTTGTGACCCCATGAATCGCAGCACGCCAGGCCTCTCTGTCCATCACCAACTCCCGGAGTTCACTCAGACTCACGTCCATCGAGTCAGTGATGCCATTCAACCATCTCATCTTCTGTCGTCCCCTTCTCCTCCTGCCCCCAATCCCTCCCAGCATCAGAGTCTTTTCCAATGAGTCAACTCTTCACGCGAGGTGGCCAAAATACTGGAATTTCAGCTTTAGCATCATTCCTTCCAAAGAAATCCCAGGACTGATCTCCTTCAGAATGGACTAGTTGGATCTCCTTGTACTCCAAGGGACTCTCAAGAGTCTTCTCCAACACCACAGTTCAAAAGCATCAATTCTTCAGTGCTCAGCTTTCTTCACAGTCCAACTCTCACATCCATACATGACCACAGGAAAAACCATAGCCTTGACTAGATGGACCTTTGTTGGCAAAGTAATGTCTCTGCATTTTAATATGTTATCTAGGTTGGTCATAACTTTCCGTCCAAGGAGTAAGCATCTTTTAATTTCATGGCTGCAGTCACCATCTGCAGTGATTGTGGAGCCCAAAAAATAAAGTCTGACACTGTTTCCACTGTTTCCCCATCTATTTCCCATGAAGTGATGGGACCGGATGCCATGATCTTCATTTTCTGAATGTTGAGCTTTAAGGTAACTTTTTTCACTCTCCTCTTTCACTTTCATCAAGAGGCTTTTCAGTTCCTCTTCACTTTCTGCCATAAGAGTGGTGTCATCTGCTTTTCTGAGGTTATTGATATTTCTCCTGGCAATCTTGATTCCACCTTGTGCTTCTTCCAGCCCAGTGTTTCTCATGATGTACTCTGCATATAAGTTAAATAAGCAGGGTGACAATATACAGCCTTGACATACTCCTTTTCCTATTTGGAACCAGTCTGTTGTTCCATGGCCAGTTCTAACTGTTGCTTCCTGACCTGCATATAGGTTTCTCAAGAAGCAGGTCAGATGGTCTGGCATTCCCATCTCTTTCAGAAATTTCCACAGTTTATTGTGATCCACACAGTCAAAAGCTTTGGCATAGTCAATAAAGCAGAAATAGATGTTTTTCTGGAACTCTCTTACTTTTTCGATGATCCATTGGATGTTGGCAATTTGATCTCTGGTTCCTCTGCCTTTTCTAAAACCGTGATCAGGGGCAGCAGCCAAGAGAAGCTACCCCACATCCAAGGTCAGGGACGGCAGCTGAGAGGAGCTACCGCACACCCGAGGTCAAGGTTAAATTAGTATGCCTCAATCACATCATTTAAATGATAGTGTATTTTCAGTTTCTATAAATATTTGTCAGTCACATCGTTACTTATTAGATAAGTACTATCTGATCACCAGCAACTCACCATTTTCTCTACAGACATTTCAGGAGATAAAAAGTGGCCTACCATCATGCTTAAGAGTTCGGAATGTACGTTGAATAGCTTGTCTATATCTCTGGGATTTGAGCTTGTCTAAATCATCCTGAAAACTAAGATCATGGCATCTGGTCCCATCACTTCATGGGAAATAGATGGGGAAACAGTGGCAGACTTTAGTTTTGGGGGCTCCAAAATCACTGTAGATGGTGATTGCAGCCATGAAATTAAAAGACGCTTACTCCTTGGAAGGAAAGTTATGACCAACCTAGATAGCATACTAAAAAGCAGAGACATTACTTTGCCAACAAAGATCCATTTAGTCAAGGCTATGGTTTCTCCAGTGGTCATGTATGGATGTGAGAGTTGGACTATAAAGAAAGTGGATCCCTGAAGAATTGATGTTTTTGAACTTGTGGTGTTGGAGAAGACTCTTGAGAGTCCCTTGGACTGCAAGGGGATCCAAACAGTCCATTCTAAAGGAGATCAGTCCTGGGTGTTCATTGGAAGGACTGATGCTAAAGCTGAAACTCCAGTACTTTGGCCACCTCATGCGAAGAGCTGACTCATTGGAAAAGACTGATGCTGGGAGGGATTAGGGGCAGGAGGAGAAGGGGACGACAGAGGATGAGATGACTGGATGGCATCACTGACTCGATGGACATGAGTTTGAGAGAACTCTGGGAGTTGGTGATGGACAGGGAGGCCTGGCGTGCTGCAATTTATGGGGTCGCAGAGTCAGACACGACTGAGCGACTGAATTGAACTGAACTGAACTGAACTGAAATCATCTTGAGATCCAAGTGTTTCCCAGTTCCCATAACAGTGGTGACATCTCCTTAAAGGAACTAAAGAATTGCCTTCAAGGTGGAAACAAAAGTGTCAGTTAGCTACCTTCTCTCTGTAGTGAGGAACATCCACTTGATGGCATGGTAGTAAAAGCACACTGAACTTTGGGCCCCAAATCTGGTTTCAAGTCCTCATTTTACAACTCACTAAAGTGTGGTTTCCTGCACCTGTACAATGTGGGTAATAATTCCCCTTACCTTCAAGTGGTTGTGAGGACTTAATGTGAACATGTTTGGCATTGAACAGGGCTTCCTCATTATCCACTCCCTCTCTGCCTTGTGCTAAGAATTGACAGTGCAAATCAATCCCAGGGCTTTTTAAGCCTCTTTCTTTCCTCACTGCCTGCCATGCTGAGAGAGGCTCAGCTGCAGCTTCTCCTCTGTTGGTTTTTTTTTTTTTTTTTGTCTCAGGGCTGTCGTAGTCTTATCCTTGGGCATTTTTCACTTTGCTTTAATAACCTGGGAGGAGACTTTCATTCATGAATGTATCTGCCCCTTTGTGTCACGTGAAATTTTCCAAAGATGGTCACATCAATGTCTCCCACCCCATCAGCTCTTCTGCAGTGTGATACCCAATCTTACCTGGAGGACGGCTGTGGTTTTTCCATAATCATGTATGGATGTGAGAGTTGGACTATAAAGAAAGCTGAGCACCGAAGAATTGATGCTTTTGAACTGTGGTGTTAGAGAAGACTCTTGACAGTCCCTTGGACTGCAAGGAGAGTCAACCAGTCCATCCTAAAGGAAATCAGTCCTGAATATTCATTGGAAGGACTGATGCTGAAACTGAAACTCCAATACTTTGGCCACCTGATGCAAAGAACTGACTCATTTTAAGAGACCCTGATGCTGGGAAAGATTGAGAGCGGGTGGAGAAGGGGACGACAGAGGATGAGATGGCTGGATGGCATCACTGACTCTATGGACATGAGTTTGAGTAAGCCCCAGGAGTTTGTGATGCACAGGGAGGCCTGGTATGCTGCAGTGCATGGGGTCACAAAGAGTTGGACACGACTGAGGGACTGAACTGAACTATGAGAATAATGTCCAACTAAACAACACTTTTGAAAGCACTGATGTATTCATATGAACTATCTATTGGTATGTAACAAATTACCTCAAATTTAGCTTAGAATAACACATTTATCATTCCACAGTTTCTGTGGGTCAGGAGTCTGGGTACAATTTGCTTTGTACCTGAGGTTAAGGGGTTATCCAGGAATGAGTCTCATCTCAATGTTTGACTGTGAAAGGGTTCATTCCAAACAAGTTGTTGGCTGAATTCATTTGCTTGTTACTCCCAAGCTTGAACCTCCTGCCCAGCTCACCAAAGGTTAAATGTAATTCATGGATCAGGACTCACAAACCAGAAGGAAAAAACATTAAACAGGTGTTGAATGAGTACAGAGGAAGAGGGCTTTGTAGGTACTGTGTTCTGTTTTGTTTTTTAAGGGAAGCTCACAGCTTCTTTCACATTTTATAACATAAACTGTGGACACTAAGAGCTGAGATCTCCTTTGACATTCGCCTGTTCAGTGAACTGCAGAAAATGCAAATCTTTACAAGCCAGAGAATGGTACCTTCCCTGTGTGTGCTTGGAATATTTAAAGATCAATCTAACTTTATTGTTCTCAAAGTTTTTGAAATGATGTTCCACTTGATTTTACCCTTTTAAAAAAGAGGGGAGAGTGGCAGTGTTGCAAAGGTCTTTATAGCACCCGCCAAGCTCCTCTGTCTGTGGAATTCTCTAGGCAAGAATTCTGGAGTGAGTTGCCATTTCCTACTCCAGGTAATCTTCCTATCCCAGGGATCAAACCCAATTCTCCCGCACTGGAGGCAGATTCTTTACCAACTGAGCCACCAGGAAAGCCCTTTTAAGAAATGAATTGGTTCCAATTATGTAAGAGTGTTTTAAATCAACAATTATTTCCCTAGTTTTGTATTATCTTTAGTATTCCAAACTATGTCGTTTTCAAACTATGTCATCTTCTGTCATCACAATACCTTTATACAAGTGTCCTTGAAAATGTGATTTTTGGAAAAAGTAGTATTATTCCTAAGCCACAATAGCTCTAAAATGAAATTAAATCCTACATGGATTTTTGCTTCCTCTTTTATATTTCATTTCCATTCCCCTGATATTTAGACCTACTTTTCAATAAAATTTTCTTCTCCTATGAACAGCTTCATTTATACTTTTAATCCATTAATGATTTGGTTCAGAAATCTTCACTTTAATTTTTCTCTGGCCATGTGAAGTAGTTTCAGGTCTTGATCTGAGTGTGTGTCATTGACTTGTAGATTCTGGCCTGGGACCTTGCACCTCAGCTACCTTCTCATTCAAAACTTCTGTAGACAGTCGTATTCTTCCTGATTTGCATTTTCATCACTAAGTGTAGCATCTCTGAGCCACTGGAATACTGTTACTAGCACTCATTTTCTTTTCTTACTAGATTACAATACCTTTTAAGCTTATTTGGAAGTAAAACGGACCTAGAAGGATATTTGATGATAGGGAAAATAAAATTGGTTATTGTAATGGAGGAACAGCTAAATGTCTTAGTCATAGCTAGAGAAAGGCAATCAGGGACATTAAAAATAATTGTGGAAACAAATAACCCAGTAGAAAAATGGGCAAAATATTTGAACAGACACTTCTGCAGAACTTATATACAGATGGCAAATAAGCACATAAAAAATGTTCAACATAATCAGTCATTAGAGAATTGCTGATTAAAACCCTGAATATTCATTGGAAGGTCTGTTTTTGAAGCTGAAGCACAAATACTTTGGCCACCTGATCTGAAGAGCCAACTCATTGGAAAAGTCCCTGATGATGACAAAGATTGAAGGCAAAAGGAGAAGGGGGTGGCAGAGGATGAGATGGTTATGTAGTATCACTGACTGAACAGACATGAATTTGAGCAAATTCAGGGAGATAGTGGAGGACAGAGGGAGCCTGGCAGGCTGCAGTTCATGGGATTGCAAAGAGTCAGACACGATTAAGCAATTGAACAACAACAAAAATTAAACCACAATGAGATCCCCACTTGTATGGCTAATGCCAAAGCAAAACAAAGCCAAAAACAACAAATACTGATGAGAATGTGATGTGGAACAACTGTGGCTATCATACATTGGTTATGGGAATGTAAAATGTTAAAGTTACTTTGATAAATACTCTGATAGCATCTTATAAAGTTTAGTATATACTTACCACACAACCCAGCAATCCCACTCTTATGCATTTACCCAAGAAAAATGAAAATTATGTCCTCACAAAGATCTGTACCCAGATCTTTATAGTAACTTTATTCATAATTGTCAAAGCCAAAGAAAGTGAAGTTGCTCAGTCGTGTCTGACTTTTTGCAACCCCATGGACTGTAACCCTCCAGGGTCCTCTGTCCATGGGATTTTCCAGGCAAGAATACTGGGGTGGGTTGCCATTTCCTTCTCCAGGAGATCATCCCGACCCAGGGGTTGAACTTGGGTCTCCCGCCTTGTAGACAGATGCTTTACCATCTGAGCCACTCAAATATCTCCTAAGTAGTGACTAGATAAGCACACTGGGGTCCACCTATTCAAAGAACACTACTCAGCAGTAAAAAGAAATGAAAACTCCGGATATGGGAAATCACATGAATGAACTATGTTAAGTGAGAGAAACTCCAGTGAATGATATTGTGAAAAAGGCAAAACTGTAGAAACAGAAAGCAGAAGAGTGGCTGCCAGAGCTTGGGTGTGGGGAGGAGACATCGACAATTGACTACGAATGGGCACACAGGAATTTGGGGATGTGACAGAACTGTTTGTTCTCTGTCTTAATTGTGGTGGTGGTTACAAGGCTGTATGGTTTGTCAAAACACACAGGACTGTACATTAAAAGTGTGAATTTTATAACTCTTAAAAATGAAGGAAAAACCTAAGAGGTCTCTGACTTGAGTGACAATTAGAGAGTGACATTGCTGAAATTAATAGGAAAGCTGGGCTGGGCAGCAGACAAGCCCGAAAGGAAATAAGGGCAGGTTCTGCCTTGGCAAACAGAGTTGGAGGCAGGCAGCAGAAATACAGAGTTAATATGGACAAGATGGGGGGTTTTTTGTTTTGCTAACTGGTATTCTATTATACTCTGTTGGGTCAGGAAGATCAGCTGAGAAGGAATAGGCTACCCGCTCCAGTATTCTTGGGCTTTCCTTGTGGCTCAGCTGGTAAAGAATCCGCCTGCAATGTGGGAGACCTGGGTTCGATCCCTGGATCAAGAAGCTCCCCTGGAGAAGGGAAAGGCTACCCACTCCACTATTCTGACCTAGAGAATTCCATGGACTGTACAGTCCATGGGGTCACAAAGAGTCGGACATGACTGAGCAACTTTCGACTGAATAAAATTAACAGTGTTATATGAATATGCCATAGTTTATCCATTTGCCCGTTGAGGGACATTTGAGTTTTTTCCATGTTTGGGCTTTTATGAATGAAGTCTCTATACACATTTATGTGGCTACTGAAAGATATGAGCAGAAAAATTAGGGATCTGTGTTCCCTAAATGCAAATCTGATCGTGTTATTCTCCTGATCAAAATTCTTCACTAATCTCTTACTGCCTACAAAATGAAATTTTTGTGATTGTGTATAGTGACTGCACAGTAGAGTCA
Source organism: Bos indicus x Bos taurus (assembly GCF_003369695.1). Taxonomy (NCBI): domain Eukaryota; kingdom Metazoa; phylum Chordata; class Mammalia; order Artiodactyla; family Bovidae; genus Bos; species Bos indicus x Bos taurus. The sequence goes on from NC_040079.1 coordinate 100,446,133, forward strand.
CCTGGACCACTTTTCCAGCTGCTGCTTGCCGGGCCTATCCTGAGAGGTTCTGAATTAATTGATCATCGGATGGGGCTCAAGCGTCAGTTTTCTTAAAAGCTCCTCATATGATTTTATTATTTTTTAGGTTTAACTTTTTTTAAACAAAACAGTATTACTGAGATGTAATGTACCTACCATACAGTTCATCCATTTAAACTGTATAAATCAATGGGTTTTGGTATATTCCATTATTAACTTTCTAAGTTGAAGCAAAAAAAATATGTATATATCATAAAATTTACCATTAAATGTATAAGCCAGTGACATCAGTTAACACTCACAGCCATTAGTTACATTACAGCCATCGCCATTAGTGTCTCCTCACCATTTGATATTAATATATGTCCAGTTCTATAAAGCTAAATCTAAGTGCTTTAGCAAAGACCCAGAAAACAAGTATTTTTTTTTTTTATTTCACTAAAATTATGGCCTGATGTACATGAAGCAGAGTATGCTTTTATCCAATCTTCCATTATCATATTAACCTATTGTCTCACATCATTAAAAAAGCAAAATGTGTATCTGTCATACAAAAATATGTAGACATTAAATACCTCAATCAGAAATGAATTGTTTACAGGAGAGAAATATATGCTAAAAAGTATTGCAGTCTTGGATCAGCTTTAAGACAATTTGATGAGAGAGAGGAAAAAGTATATACATAAAGCAGACATGGCAAAATATTAAGAATTGTTGAATCTCAGTTATGAATATAGGGGGATTCATCTACTCTGTTCTCCACTCTTGTGTATATCTGAAGTTGTTGATGATAATAAATGATATAGGGATCATAAACTTACAGATAAAATACCTTCTAACATTTGTACAAATTTAAGGATACAACTTAAATAATTAGGTTCTTTAGTCATTGATTTTACTGGGTAATATCAAATAATAATGATATTTTGGAATTAACATGTTAGATTCTTTCTTGAGAGCTCTTTCATATGTGATATTTCATCATGGAACATTGAATGCCAGATTTCTACAGTGGCATTACCTTTTTCTGATATTGTTTAATAAGTGCATTTCTCATTGCCCTTAAATCCAAACATCCTGAAAGAGTTCATTTATCTTGAAAAGCAACAATAATTTTGCATCATCTTTAAAATTATTCAATGTTAAAAATGATAATGTTGAAACTGAACACATCAGGACAATCCACATTTCTTGATCCTTATATGTCAATAAGAAAGGGTATCGTATTCAGACTTACACACACAACATCGGATTCAATCAACTATGTATTGTTTTCTGGAAACCATATCTATTGATTGTGGCTTGAAATATGGATATTAAAATAGCAATATTTTTTACTCCTTTGACAGTTAATAAAAGTAGCGTGTATCTTATATTCTAGAGTGAGATGTTTAGCATGCCAAAGGTATAAATAAAAGACATAAAGTAAGAGACAAAAGTGAACCTTTTAACATTAACGTGATGTTGGCCATTATTATGAGCCTAATGATATCAAATGCACATAAGAACACATAGGTATCATGCTGGGAAACCAATGATCTAGCTCTCATCTTGACTGCAGGCAAAGAATATCTCATTAAAGCCATAAATTTCATGAGTTTGTTCCTAAATTTAAAACCCTTAAGGAAAATGGCTTTCATGGTTCAATAGTTTTAAAGGGTTGTACTTAGTTGGCTTTGTAACGAGGAAATTAATCGTTTTTTTTTTTTTTAAACAAATCAGAATTATGCCATAGTTGCATGTGTTTTCATGCTGTTGCTGTTAGCACTTAACTTCCTCCCTAGACAACAAAACCCCAGACTCCACATTGAATTCACCATGGGGAGACATTTATTACCTGCTATGGTTGCTCAGGATAGTCTGGGAAAGATGAAATTTGCTCATTCATGGCTACATAAAAATTGTTTTCTTGAGGTAATGTGAAATGGAGAGGGTTTTAATCAACCCTCACCATTCAGAGTAAATATTATTCAGGCTACACTCAGGAGATATAAGTTTCTCCAGTTCCATATGGTGCTAGCACCCAACCAACAGAAATATCTGCAGGTTTCAGGGATCCAAGGCACTGGAAAATGTCAAAGCAAATAATCGAACTTATTTCTTTTTTTCTCAGTGGATTTTGGAATAAATCTTCCATAGCCATGGGAGAGATGCATTTATAGGAAACATTCGCCTTTGTTTCCTGCATGTTCGACTTAAGGAGCAACAATTTGCTGCATCTGGGAGAAACAAGACATTGTAATGGTGTAAGAGAGTATTTCAAACGCCTCCAAATGTTTAAGTTTAGAGGAGAGTCTTAGTGATTGTTTTACAGAAAGAATATATACACATGCAAAAAGAATATAATTATTGATTTCTAAAAATTATCAGGGAAGCAAAAACTACCTAGACTCACCTCATTTCATCTGGATGATTAGAAAGTTACAAATGGGAAATACTATACCTTGGAAAGACCACGTCCTATTTGATGTGTGTGGAAATAAAATTCAAAGAAGTTCATAGACACTTGAAACTCCAAGTAGCTCAGACATTTTCTAAATTAATTTATTTTTAATTGAAGGATAATTGCTAGTTCGCAGGCATTTAAAGTTGGAGCAACTAGGCATACATCTTGCTTCTTCCTCACACAAGCTTTCTTTTTTTTTAATTAATTAATTAATTTTAATTGGAGGCTAATTATTTACAATATTGTAGTGGTTTTTGCCATTCACTGACATGAATCAGCCATGGGTGTACATGTGCCCCCATCCTGAACCCCCCTCCCTCCTCCCTCCCCATCCCATCCCTCAGGGTCTTCCCAGTGCACTGGCCCTGAAAGCCCTGTCTCATGCATCGAAGCAACTGACAAGGAATTAATCTCAAAAACATACAAGCAGCTCATGCAGCTCAATACCAGGAAAATAAATGACCCAATCAAAAAATGGGCCAGAGAACTAAACAGACATTTCTAACTCAAGCTTTCTAATCTCAGGGGAAATGGATAGACTTTATTGAGAAGATAAAGTTAAGATTTAAATTTTTAAATTATGTTTTTAATGTATTTTCTACTGCAGAGGTCATTCAAAAAATCATTTATTAAAACAGAGCTTGAAATCTATTAAAAGGCTTTAACTACATTAAATGTTTTCAAATAAGGCATCACACTTTTTTGAATGCTGAATTAAAAAAAATTATTATTATTTATTTTTAAACTTTCATTAGCGTCTTTTGTAGACAGTGATTACTTTTAACTTTCAAAGTGTTATAAACATTATTGCAGAATACATCCAATTTCCCTGAAGGAAAATTCAAGTATTAGACCCCAATTTAACCATGCTACACAGCTTAGTGTGGCAGTTTCTGAAAAGAATAACCATTATGAAGTACAATTTCTACTTAAAAGAAAAAAAGTTGCCTCCAGTTTTTGGTTATTACAAAATTATGAATAAAGTTACTTAAAATATTCATATATAATCTTTCTGTAGGCATATCTTTTCATTTCTCTTATGTAAAAGCCTATAGTGGAGTACCTGGTTCATGTATTAAGGGTATGCTTAATTTCATGTGAAATGTCCAAACTCTTTTCCAAAGGGGTGTACCATTTTACATTTGGACCAGTAATTAGGTGGCTGCTGCCAAGTCGCTTCAGTCATGTCCGACTCTGCGAGACCCCATAGATGGCAGCCCCCGTCCCCAGGATTCTCCAGGCAAGAACACTGGAGTGGGTTGCCACTTCCTTCTCCAATGATGAAAGTGAAAAGTGAAAGTGAAGTCACTCAGTCATGTCCGACTCTTAGTGACCTCATGGACTGCAGCCCACCAGGCTCCTCCATCCATGGGATTTTCCAGGCAAGAGTACTGGAGTGGGATGCCATTGTGGACAAGATGACAATTCCCATAGCTGTTAGTCTGCCTCTTTCTATCATTGCTTTTTTTAATGGGCTCTAGATAAAATCGACATTCAGCAGAAAGGAAGGCTGTGTATAGAAAATAACATTAGTGTTTACTCCTGAAGGCTGATTTGGTTACCACTGCTGAATGCCTAACTTTTCTGATAGCAGCGACCCTTCTTTAATCTTTTATAGAATATCTCCATTAGACTTCTAATGCATTCTTGGTGCATAAAAATTACCATTAAATTAGCAGCTCATAACAATACAATTATTATTTCAGAGTTTCTATGGGCCATGAGGCTGGATGTAGCTTTGTTGAATTCTTTGTGAGTTCTGATTGCTTTATAAGCTCACCAACATTTCATTACCAAGAGTTTAAATTATCACTTACACTTGGCCAGTAGAAATACAATGGAATTTATCCACACATATTTCAAGTTGCCTAGCAACCACATTAAAAAAGTGAAAATAGTTGAAGTTTCTTTTAGTAATATATTTTATTTAACCAATCTATCCAAAGATTACCATTTCAGCGGATTCATTTTGATATTTGGCAAAACTAATACAATTATGTAAAGTTTAAAAATAAAAAAAAAAGTTAAGAAATTTTATATTTTTTCTCATGCTAAGTCAACAAAATTGTATTTTTATATATTTTGTTCTTTGCTGCTGCTGCTAAGTCGCTTCAGTCGTGTCCGACTCTGTGCGACCCCATAGACGGCAGCCCACCAGGCTCCTCCGTCCCTGGGATTCTCCAGGCAAGAACACTGGAGTGGGTCGCCATTTCCTTCTCCAGTGTGTGAAAGTGAAAAGTGAAAGTGAAGTCGCTCAGTCATGTCCGACTCTTAGCGACCCCATGGACTGCAGCCTACCAGGCTCCTCCGTCCATGGGATTTTCCAGGCAAGAGTACTGGAGTGGGGTGCCATTGCCTTCTCCGATTTTGTTCTTTAGCACATCTCAATTCAGACAGGTTGTATTTCAAGGGCTTAGTAGCCAACATGTGGCTAGTGGCTGCTGTATGGAACAGTTAGATGCTTCCATGGGTATAGTCACTCACTGTGGTTTTAACTTGCATTTTTACCAATAACTAAATGATGTTAAACATGTTTTTGTATACTTATTGACCATATGTAGATCTTTTGTATAGTTTTTGTTCAAATGCCTAGCAACATGTGGTATATTCACACAGCAATGATTCATAAATTATGGTATATTGATACATGAAGAAGTACTCAGTAATAAAAAGGAATAAATTACAGAGTCATGAAATAACCTGGATGAATCTTTTTTTTTTTTTTTTTTTTGGATGAATCTTAAAATATTATATTGAGTGAAAAAAGCCAGACACAAAAAAATACATGTGAAATGATTCCATTTGCATGAAACTTTAGAACAGGCAAACTAACCAAGAAAAAGAAGCAAGTCCATGGCTATAGTAGGAATGTGTTAAAGACTGCAAAAACTGCACAAGAGAACTTTCTGTAGTGATGGAAATGTATCTTGATTGGAGTGATGATTATATAGAAATGTACATTTATCAAAACTTATTAAATTTGCCATTTTAAATTAGGTGCATGCAAATTTAAAATAGGTGCATGCATATATAATTATACTTCAATTTAATTGATTTAGAGAAAAAGCAATATATGTTACACCTGCTATGTAATTTGCAGGCCCAGTGCAAAGTAAAACTGTAGGACCCTATATTCAAAAAGTATTAAGAATTTTAAGATGGTGACAGCAAAGGGATTTTATCTGTTATAAATCCCCAGTGAAAGTGAACAGGCTGTAGTATGTTCTAATAAAGTTGTGTTGGATGAATTTATGACCAACCTAGATAGCATATTCAAAAGCAGAGACATTACTTTGCCAACAAAGTTCCGTCTAGTCAAGGCTACGGTTTTTCCAGTGGTCATGTATGGATGTGAGAGTTGGACTGTGAAGAAAGCTGAGCACCAAAGAATTGATGCTTTTGAACTGTGGTATTGGAGAAGACTCTTGAGAGTCCCTTGGACTGCAAGGAGACCCAACCAGTCCATTCTAAAGGAGATCAGTCCTGGTTGTTCTTTGGAAGGAATGATGCTAAAGCTGAAACTCCAGTACTTTGGCCACCTCATGCAAAGAGTTGATTCATTGGAAAAGACTCTGATGCTGGGAGGGATTGGGGGCGGGAGGAGAAGGGGCCGACAGAGGATGAAATGACTGGATGGCATCACTGACTCGATGGACGTGAGTCTGAGTGAACTCCGGGAGTTGGTGATGGACAGGGAGGCCTGGCGTGCCTCGATTCATGGGGTCACAAGGAGTCGGACACAACTGAGCGACTGATCTGATCTGATCTGATGTTGCCATAGACATAACATTGGGACTTCACTCTAGTGTTCCCTAATATAACTAGAATTGTTATAACAGAGGTGTTTGAACTTATTTAAATACTGTGTTATGGACTGAATGTGCCCTTCCACCCATCCCCCTCCAAGCTAATAGTCACATGTTGAAGCTCTGGCCCTCATTATGGCTATAATAGCTGTATTTGGAGTAAGGAAATACTTAAGGTTAATGAGGTCATAAAGTTGGGAGTCCTGACCTGATAGGATTAGTATCCTGTTAAGAAGAGATTAGAGAGCTCACCTGCTCCCTTTCTGTGTGTACTCACCTAGGAAAAGACCATGTGAGGATGAAGCAAGGACACCATTTACAAGCCAGGAAGAGAGTCCTCACCAGAACCCCAAACCTGAAGAAGCCTAATCTGGGACTTCCAGCCTCCAGAACTGTGGAAAAATACATTTCTGGTTTTGAAGCCAATAAACCTGAGGTATGGTTGGCTAAACCAACCTGCCTCCTGTGCAACACTCTATCAGATCTAATCCCTTGAATCTACTGTTACTTCCACAGTATAATCAAAAGGTATTTGATTTAGGTCATACCTGTATGGTCTAGTGGTTTTCCCTACTTTCTTCAATTGAAGTCTGAATTCGGCAATAAGGAGTTCATGATCTGAGCCACAGTCAGCTCCTGCTCTTGTTTTTGCTGACTGTATAGAGCTTCTCCATCTTTGGCTGCAATGAATATAATAATCTGATTTTGGTATTGACCGTCTGGTGATGTCCATGTGTTGAGTCTTCTATTGAGTTGTTGGAAGAGAGTGTTTGCTATGACCAGTGCGTTCTCTTGGCAAAACTGTTAGCCTTTGACCTGCTTCATTCTGTACTCCAAGGCCAAATTTTCCCATTACTGCAGGTATTTCTTGACTTCCTACTTTTGCATTCCAGTCCCCTATAATGAAAAGGACATCTCTTTTGGGTGTTAGTTCTAGAAGGTCTTGTAGGTCTTCATAGAACTGTTCATCTTCTTCAGCATTACTGGTTGGGGCACAGACTTGGATTGCTGTGATATTGAATGGTTTGCCTTGGAAATGAACAGCGACTATTCTGTTGTTTTTGAGATTGCATTCAAGTACTGCATTTCAGACTCTTTTGTTGAGTATGATGGCTACTCCATTTCTCCTAAGGGATTCTCGCCCACAGTAGTAGATATAATGGTCATATGAGTTAAATTTACCCATTCCAGTACATTTTAGTTTGCTGGTCCCTAAAATGTCAATGTTCAATCTTGCCATCTCCTGTTTGACCATTTCCAATTTGCCTTGATTCATGGACCTAACATTCCAGGTTCCTTTGCAATATTGCTCTTTACATCATCAGACTTTATTTCTATCACCAGTCACATCCACAACTGGGTGTTGTTTTTGCTTTGGCTACATCTCTTCATTCTTTCTGGAGTTATGTCTCCACTGATCTTCACTAGCATGCGGGGCACCTACTGACCTGGGCAGTTCATCTTTCAGTGTCCTATCTTTTTGCCTTTTCATACTGTTCATGGGGTTCTGAAGGCAAGAACACTGAAGTGGTTTGCCATTCCCTTCTCCAGTGGACCACGTTTTGTCAGAACTCTCCACCATGACCCATCCACCTTGGGTAGCCCTACATGGCATGGCTCATAGTTTCATTGAGTTAGAGAAGGCTGTGGTGCATGTGATCAGATTAATTAGTTTTCTGTGATTGTGGTTTTCATTGTTTGCCCTTTCGTGGAGAAGGATAAGAGGCTTAGGGAAGCTTCCTGATGGGAGAGACCGACTGAGGGGGAAACTGGGTCTTGTTCTGATTGGTGGGGCCATGCTCAGTAAGCCTTTAATCAATTTTCTATTGATGGGTGGGGCTGTTATTTGGCTAAACTATGGTGGAGGTAATGAAGATAATGGCAAGCTCCTTCAAAGGGTTCCATGCATGCACTGCTACACTCAGTGCCCCCAACCCTGTGGCAGGCCACTGCCAACCCACACCTCTATAGAGACTCCTGGACACTCACGTGCAAGTCTGGGTCAGTCTCTTGTGGGGTCACTGCTCCTTTCTCCTGGGGCCTGGTGCACACAAGTTTCTGTTTGTGCCCTGTCCTGTTTCCCCAGTCCTGTGTAAGTTCTGGCAGCTCTATGGTGGATTAATGGTGAAACCTCCTGTAAGAGGGCTTATGCCATACCCAAGTTTACTACACCCAGAGCCGCTGCCCCTGCAGCAGTCCACTGCTGACCCATACCTCCTCAGGAAATACCCAAACACAGTTCTGTCTCAGTCTCTGTGGGGTCTCTGGGTCCTGGTGCACACAATGCATGTTTGAGCCCTCTGAGCATCTCTAGTGGGTATGGGGTTTGATTCTAAACATGATTTTGCCCCTCCTACCATTTTGCTTGGGCTTCTTTCATGCTGGGGCAGTAATCAAGACCATCCCCAAGAAAAAGAAATGCAAAAAAGGCAAAATGGTTGTCTGAGGAGGCCTTACAAACAGCTATGAAAAGAAGAGAAGCAGAAGGCAAAGGAGAAAAGCAAAGATATACCCATTTGAATCCAGAGTTCCAAAGAATAGCAAGGAAAGAAAAGAAAGCCTTCCTCAGTGATCAGTGCAAAGACATAGAGGAAAACAATAGAATGGGAAAGACTAGAGGTCTCTTCAAGAAAACTAGAGATACCAAGGGAACGTTTCATGCTAAGATGGGCACAATAAAGGACAGAAATGGTATTGACCTAACAGAAGCAGAAGATATTAAGAAGAGGTTGTAAGAATACGTAGAAGAACTATACAAAAAAGATCTTCATGGCCCAGATAATCATGATGGTGTGGTCACTCACCATGAGCCAGACATCCTGGAATGTGAAGTGAAGGGGGCCTCAGGAAACATCACTACAAACAAAGTTCATGGAGGTAATGAAATTCCAGTTGAGCTATTTCAAATCCTGAAAGATGATGCTGTGAAAGCATTGCACTCAATATACCAGCAAATTTGGAAAACTCAGCAGTGGCCACAGGACTGGAAAAGGTCAGTTTTCATTCCAACCCCAAAGAAAGGCAATGCCAAAGAATGCTCAAACTACTGCACAGTTGCGCTCATCTCCCACGCTAGTAAAGTAATGCTCAAAATTCTCCAAGCCAGGGTTCAACAGTACGGGAACTGTGAAATTCCAGATGTTCAAGCTGGATTTAGAAAAGGCAGAGGAACCAGAGATCAAATTGCCAACATCCAATGGATCACTGAAAAAGCAAGAGAGTTCCAGAAAAACATCTATTTCTGCTTTATTGACTATGCCAAACCTTTGACTGTGTGGATCACAACAAGCTGTGGAAAATTCTTTAAGAGATGGGAATACTAGACCACCTGACCTGCCTCCTAAAAAATCTGTAAGCAGGTCAAGAAGCAACAGTTAGAACTGGACATGGAACAACAGATTGGTTCCAAATTGGGAAAGGAGTACGTCAAGGCTGTATATTGTCACCCTGATTATTTAACTTCTATGCAGAGTACATCATGAGAAACGCTGGGCTGGAGGAAGCACAAGTTGGAATCAAGATTGCCAGGAGAAATATCAATAACCTCAGATATGCAGATGACACTACCCTTATGGCAGAAAACGAAGAACTAAAGAGCCTCCTGATAAAAGTGAAAGAGGAGAGTGAAAAAGTTGGCTTAAAACTCAACATTCAGAAAACTAAAGATCATGGCATCTGGTCCCATCACTTCATGGCAAATAGATGGGTAAACAGTGGAAACAGTGACAGACTTTATTTTGGGGGGACTCCAAAATCACTGCAGATTGTGACTGCAGCCCTGAAATTAAAAGACGGTTGCTCCTTAGGAGAAAACTATGATCAACCTGGACAGCATATTAAAAAGCAGAGACATTACTTTGCCAACAAAGATCCATCTTGTCAAAGCTATGGTTTTTCCAGTAGTCATGTATGGATGTGAGAGTTGGATTATAAAGAAAGCTGAGCTCCAAAGAGTTGATGCTTTTGAACTGTGGTGTTGGAGAAGACTCTTGAGAGTCCCTTGGACTGCAAGGAGATCCAACCAGTCCATCCTAAAGGAAACCAGTCTTGAATATTCCTCAAGAATATTCTTGATGCTGAAGCTGAAGCTCCAATCCTTTGGCCACCTGATGGGAAGAACAGACTCATTGGAAAAGACCCTGATTCTGGGAAAGACCGAAGGCAGGAGGAGAAGGGGACGACAGAGGATGAGATGGTAGGATGGCATCACTGACTCTATGGACATGAGTTTGAGTAAGCTCTGGGAGTTAGTGATGGACAGGGAAGCCTGGCATGCAGCAGTCAGTCCATGGGGTAGCAAAGAGTCAGATATGACTGAGCGACTGAACTGAATTAAAATGAGCCTGAGGTATGTTATGGCAACCTGAGCTAGTACAAGTTATATGCTCTATAAAACAATACATAATATGTAAAATTTGATTTAAATACAATGACCAGCTTAATCAGTCATATAATGTGGGCAGTCTTTTAGCATTATAACAAGATATATGTGTATATATTTATGGCATAAATGTATAAACCCTAAAAATTTTGATAAATTCATGTGGAAAATTTTCCCTAAAGAAATTTATAGTGATTTACTTTATTACACATTGTCCATAAGCCAAGGGGTATACAAATATTTTAGAATATTTCTATAATGGAAAATTGGAGTTTTAAATGCATAAAGGTTTTACTTAGATATATTTAAAATCTGTTGAATAGCTGAGTGTCCCTGAGATTCTCACACTCAACAACTTATTTTAGAAATGTAAGTATTATGAGATGAGATGACAGTACACTAGTAACTAGTTTACTGAAAAAATATGGCCAAAAAGTTACTGAAAAATTGGTGAGAAGCAGTAAGATGCTTTCATAGTTGTTGTTCCATCATAATTCAGTGTAGAAAATATAAAGCAGGTTTTTCATGTTTTAGGGGAAGTGGGCTGGTAATTATTCCACTTATTTTACTGAAGTCAAAGTTTGCAAATTGAATTAAGCATGGTTAAGAAGAAAAATAATTAAACGGGACATAGCAGGTGGTAAATAAGATTCTAAAAAGAAAGATTGTGTTTTGGGGGAATGATAGTGAATTGAAAGAGATGATGCTAGTAGGTATTTCACAATGATTAAATGTGGTATTCTGGGGTGAGACTGCTTGGGTTTGAAGTTTTGCTCTGCCAATTACAAGTTACATAACCTTGGTTAATTTATTCTTCCTAAGCCTCAAACTTATCATTGGTAAAGCGAAAAAGTAATAATTATCTTTTATGTCAATAGCGTTTATTAGTGGTATAAAAAATACTGTTTAGCAGAGCATCTACAACACAATCAATGTAATAAATGATCATGATGATAAGAATCATGTATTATTGTTTCTTTTCAAAAATGACACCACTAATGTAACTCCAATCTAAGTGAATATGGGTTATTTTGAAATAAACTAATATATATTCCAAAAATAGAGAAAAAAAGGGAGGAGTCAAATTGTATTTGCTTATTCCAAGGGCCCTCTTCAGACTCTGACATGCCTTCTCAGGCTTTTCTTTGGCTCAACGTCTGCTTCAGAATTCACCACCCAGGGAGTCCAGTGTATGGGATAGAGCTGTTTTCCTGATATCCATTATTTGAGGTTATACACATCAGTGAATGTTCTATCTTGCCTACTTGCAGTTTTCCCCACTTTGGTGTGCTATGATCATAGCTGCCAGCCTGTCCCACTGCCACACCTTTACAGGGCTCCTCAGATGCTTGTGATAAAACCATCGCTCCAGGGTAAGTACAATACATAGACTCCATTCTCACAGGGAAGCAGTGTGCGCTCGCATGTTCTTATAAGCTTTCCAAAGTTTTGCTTCTCATTTTAAGAAACTCTGCTTTAAATAATCAAACAAAGGCATCTGCCAAAAAACACTTGGCTCTGCAAATAGCAAGTAGATTTGTTCCTCCTGCTGAGGTTTGCAGATGATAGCTTAGGAATTAGAATCAGGAAAAGTAAAATGTCTGGTTACTGAGAACTCTGAGAAAGATAGGAATCAAAGGAATTTTAGAAAACTCCTAAGCCAAAGAAACACAAGTAGGGAACAAATGTCCAGAAAAAATGTGTAAGGCCTAAGCACATACTAGGTCCTTAGTAAATATCATGTGAATTCAAAATCATGGTACTACTTCTGTCACAGAGAATGTTAAGTTACCATTTCTTTTCAGCCTTTACCTGCAATCCCAGAGTATTATGTGATGTATAAGTTGATGAAATCAGGAAATGATATTTCATCCTGTGGCACTTGCTGGTTTTCAAATGCAAACATTTCCTGTTCATTTTTGAACTATATTGGATTTCTTTATATTAATAATTGGAATTCTATTAAGGTTCCTCAAAAAGACAACACAGACTTGCAAGCAAAAAAAAAAAAAACTTTCAGAGTTTGTTTTTTTTAGGTCATTCACATGTGATAACACTTGGATTACAGATAAGAGGAAATTCTGTCTCTACTCTCAAATTCACTAGAGAATTAAAAAAATATATTTTAAAGGTCTTTTATACAAATGTTTAAATTGCTCTAAAAAAGCATACAAATTCCAAATGCAAAGTCCCATTTCATTTTCAATGACTTTATTGAGAACATTTTGCAAATTAGATTTTACAGTTTAACATTTTACAATTAGAAATTTCATCTGCTACTACATAAGTTGCAAACTTCTCAAAACACTACAGAAAATCCTTTATTTCTTTGAATTTTTTTGTTCCACGCTGAGCTCCTGAGATATATTTTTTCTTTCAGCTTCATTTTCATCTTCCTGTGAAATAAATTTGGGAAAACATTAAAATACAAACCTTAGAGCATTTAATCACTTATACTTCATACACTTTAACTTTATTTCTCTGAAGAATTAACTATCATGATTCCAGTAATACTAGGGAAAAGGCTATAAACAAAATGGCACAATTATGTAACATTTAAATATTTACAGTGCATGCTGTTTTATACTACATGTTGGCTAAATTTTTCTATGTATTTTTAAAAGCAACTTATTTTATCAATGACCTAAAAATTACTTTTGAAAACACTTGCCACTAAAAAAAATATCCTTTTTAGGGGTCAATCAGATATTTTTACTTCACTATTTGATAAAAAAAATAGTAAATGTAACTTCTGAGACACTTGATGTACATTGGCATTTTTGTCTCATCCAGCAGACTTTCTTGACAGGTCTGCCAATTTCCCAATTACTTGGACCACCATATGTTATCTGAAAATCAGTCAGCTCTAAAATAGGAAACTCTAAAATGGGCATGTCAGGCAATAGAATGCTTACATCTTCTACAGTTTCGATTCTGAGTGGTGGCTTCATAATTCATAGCAGGGTCCTGTGGAACATGGTGAATAAATAAAGTGACATCATAATGTCTGCTTCCATAGGAATGAAATACATCTTATGTTCAATATTAAATGGTGACCTCCAAAGTATAAATGAATGAGAATCTGGAAAAATATGTCACCTTACATTTTATAATCCATCTCATCATCTATGTTCTTTCAATAACACCCAAGTACGAAGCAGTCTTGCTTTCCTAGTATTTCTGAAAGGCCTTTTGTTCTTATTAACTGAAGTAAAACGCAATGTCTAACTCTTCACAAGTTAAAGTATGAGTATCTTAATTTCTTAAGCATCTGTGGACAACAGTAATTATATCAGTATCACCAAACATATAACCCTGTATCTCTTTATCTTCTTATAAAACCAAATTCAATTAAATAATTACTGAGCTTTGGTTACTAAACTGACTTTATTAAGTAAATGCAAATCAAGATGTGTGTATATATATCTATGTTTTCCATGAAAGACCACATCCTTGCCCATAAATATTAAGGTGGAGAAAGCTTCCTTTATAGACACTGTCTCTAAACTTCAATAGCAACTGTCATTTAGCCTTTGTCAATACCAGAAAAGTAGAAAAGTTATCAATATTATCAGTCAGACAGAATAATTATAGATATGTTGGATACAGAGGATGGGGTTCTGAATATCAATTTAGGTGATGTAATTTTAATGTATTTTTCTACGTATAACAACCACTGAGTGTTTTTTTTTGTTTTTTCAAATTTTCTCTACTGAATAGAGATAGAATATTGAATTGACTATTGAAAATCTGTTAATGAACAGGTAGTTTTTGGGTTTCCCTGGTGGCTGGCTTCCCAGTAGTAAAGAATCTGCCTGCAATGCAGGAGCTGCAGGAACTGCAGATTTGATCCCTGGTTGGGAAGATCCCCTGGAGGAGGGCATGGTAACCCACTCCAGTATTTTTGCCTGGAGAATCCCATCGATTGAAGAGCCTGGCAGGCTACAGTCCATAGGGTCACAAAGTCCAAACACGATTGAAGCAACTTAGCACACACGCACGCAGTTTCCACTTTAACTCAACACTTTAACTCAAACAGAGATTACATTTTAATTACAACCTAATAAAAACCAAATCCTATTCCATATTTTCCACTGTCTTCTTCAGGTGGAACACTGACAGAAAGTGTTACATCAGCAGGTAAAGGTGGCAAGATTTTATTAGGTAGGACTGAATGTGTCTATATGGTGCGCAAGGCAAGGTTTTATCTTTATCTTATATTCCTACCATCTAACAGGGCATATTTAGTATCTAGGTGGAGTTCCATAAACGTTTCCTGAACTATTTTAAATACTGGGATAAAGAATGAATAAGAGGTGTGTGCTTTGGAAAAGCAAAATATCCTTCCTTATCTAGTGGTTACACTTCTGAGTTTACTAAAACAGTACTGAAAACAGGAATAAGCAAAAACGTTAGAAGCAACATTAGACAAAATTGCTTTTACCAAATTCATAGTCTTTAAGTTTTGAAAAAAAAAATGGAGCTTTTATCATGTGAACGGTCTAGTAAGTCCTCACAGCAATATGACTTACTGGTTTAACAAGGTGGTTACCTAGTTTTCCCCTGAGAACTCGGAATTATCTATAATATTTACTTCCATAAATGGCAACCCACTCCAGTACTCTTGCCTGGAAAATCTCATGGATGGAGGAGCGTGGTAGGCTACAGTCCATGGGGTCGCAAAGAGTCCGACACGACTGAGTGACGTCACTTTCACTATATAATGTCAGTCTTTTTGTTGAATTTTTCTTAGGAATAAAGTATAGCTAATAAATGCATGTCTAATAGTACCTCCTGTTCAGCATAGGTACAAAAGTTTCTTATGATGAGAGTCTGTCTTAAAATATCTTGCCTTTCTATGCCTTTAAACTATTTATGTAAGTTAGCAAGATACAATCTCTTCTACCTTTGGATAAAAATAGCTGTAATCTGGATATAGATTCCATAAAGGATTATGGAAGTGTAGAGAAGGCATTTAGTCCCACTGATAAGAGTCCCACACAACATAATTGCTGTGGTATAGTATCACCAAAATAATAAAACTAACAGCAATAGATTTTAATCACTATAAATAAAACATCAGAATTAGATATAATAAAACTCCAGAAATGATTTTAGAAGTTGTCTTTTTTTTTTCCAGAAGTGCTAACTTGTATTGCTAACGTTACATTGTCAATTTTTATAAGAACTTTATCAACAGTTCAAAATTAATAAAATCATTAAAATAGTTCAGGCAGCAAATCAAATATCATTCACAAATGACTGTGTAATGAATGAAACTACAAAGAAAGGAAGCTCTTTTACCGAAGTATTTCTTCGCTACCGGATTAATAAAGGCTGACAAAAATTTCTTCTGATAGATGGCAGGTTTTGTCACTCTTTTCTAAGATAAGACATCTGTTTGTTTCCCAGTGAAAGAAGACCCTTGCTACAAGGATCATTTTCTTAGTGACAGCCCTGACAAGTTTGACACTTGTTTCATGAAGTATTCTGAAGCAGCCAACAAGAAAATGTACCCTTTGGGGCTACTGGGAAGTAGACAGGTTTACCTCTTAATGTTTAAGCCTGTTAATTTATACTCCAGAAAACATGTGATTACAGCAACCTTGCAGATCTGCTGTTACATGCGGAATTTCAGGAATACACACACGTAACAGTAACACTCGTAATGCCAAATCATTACACGTGATTCCTTGACCTCCCTGCTCTTTGTACACTGACAGAACTGTTGGAGTGAGGAGAATGTTAATATCTAGGCATACAGGGACCGTGTAATTATGGACTCATGCTCCAGGTGGCAACATGAGACTAAGAGAGTCATTCAAACAGAAAATAAGTAAAAACGGTGCCATTTTTCATCTAAGCTAGATCCCATAAAACCCAAAAGAGTCTGTTTAAATATTACTCAGCTTGCAGCATCAATTTGGAAGAGGTAGCCTTCTATTTCCCTTTATTTACAAATTTGACTTTGTTCTCATAATAGTTGAAAGAATTAATGTCAATAAAACCTATCCATCCCGCTTTTCCTTTCTCTTGAGGTAACCAACTCCAAACAAAGAGCAATTATTTTAGCAACTGGACTTCTTAATGCTCAGGTAGTACCTAGATTCAAAATTACAGTCTATGAATAAAGATGACTCTGTATTTATGCTATAGACTGTCAAGTTTTAAATGATTTCTTTTAAAGGTTGGATTATTCAAAGGGACAAATTTTCCCCATTATTTCATCTTTAAAAATGACTTTATGAGTACCTTTAGAGTAGAGAAATCTGTCAAACATTACCTTAACCAAATAATTAGGGTTAACATTACCAGTAACACATATTAATATCAACCCTTTGGTAAGATGCTTTACAAAGGGCATGTTAATTCTGATTTGTGGTATCCTTCCCAGCAATACATGAACCTCAGTCTAATACAAAAAACATCAGATAAACACTCTATAAAAGAATTAAACAGTAGAAGATAATAACACTGTAGGAAGCTGGATAAAGGGCAAATGGGAATTATGTGTGCTATTTCTGCAACTTTTGAAAGTGAAAGTGAAGTCACTCAGACATGTCTGACTCTTTGCAACCCCGTGGACTGTAGCCTACCAGGCTCCTCCGTCCATGGGATTCTCCAGGCAAAAATACTGGAGTGGGTTGCCATTTTCTTCTCCAGGGGATCTTCCCAACCCAGGGATCGAACCCAGGTGTCCCTCATTGTGGGCAGACGCTTTACCCTCTAAGCCACCAGGGAAACTCCTAAGTTTTGGTAAGTCTAAAATTATTTAAAATAAAAAAAAGATTTAAAATACAAAATAGAAATGAATACTTGATGAAAGTTTTCTAAATTCAAAGTAAGGGTGATTTATGCACAAAGATTTTATGTAAAAGAAAATTCAAGGTTACTTTAGCCTCTACATTGAAAATATACAGCTAAAATAAATTGTTTATGCTTTCCATTTTTGCACTTAAAATTCCTTTCTTAAGTACCTCAACTGTTTATTATGATGATGCTATTAATTTTTTATTTTCTTGTCTGTGCTTCCAGGCATTTTTCTTACATTTCTACTCACAGTCAGAAAATATAAGCTTTATTTCCAGAAATAAGAAAGCATAATGGGAGATTGTTTTCAAAGAGAATGATGTCAGCTGTTTTCATTTTATAGCAGCAGACAAAGACATATGGTGGGAACTGTAAAATAAAGTGAGAAAGTACAACTAAGCACTAAAATATTTCTATTATCTTTTGATATTTTCTTTAGATTTTAAATATTCCTTTAATCAGAAGAGTTTCTATAATCAGATTCAAATTAATAGTTGAAATTATCTGTATGCTTTAACTATGATCCTTCCAAAACTTCCAGTAAAAAATATGAAGACACACTTAAGCTGTTAATTGTAGAGTAAGTATAGAAAAGCAATATATAATATACTCTACTCTGTGGTCAAAAATTACTCTTTTACTTATTTAAAACGTACCAGATGTAACTCT
The DNA here is from genome assembly GCF_003369695.1 of Bos indicus x Bos taurus. Classification (NCBI taxonomy): domain Eukaryota; kingdom Metazoa; phylum Chordata; class Mammalia; order Artiodactyla; family Bovidae; genus Bos; species Bos indicus x Bos taurus. Next base: position 100,464,266 of record NC_040079.1, read on the forward strand.
CAACAGCATTTAAGATTATGCTTTTAATACTGAAAATATGCTAGTGCTGCACAATGGGAAAAATTTATCTTAATAACTGAAAAAATTCTGATGATAATGAAAATGTTTTAGGCAAAAACGAGCATGCTGCATGCTTCAGACCAAAATTAATTAGAGTTTTTAACGTTTTACAATTCCACCATAATTCTTTAAATGGTGCATTTACTTCATGGCAATAAACACTTGGATCATTAAGTAAAGTACAAAATGTGTGTGATGTGCTACATTTAATAACCTTTGGCCCTTTTTTCTGTTCTTCTGGCATTCAGTTTTCCAATGCATTGAATAAGCAATTGAAGACCACAATTAAATTTCCTGACGTTGCATATTTGAGATTCTTATTTCATTTAATACAAAAGGCAATTAGTCTACCATTTTACAACTGAATCCTAACTTTAGTGGGCCGTGATAAAGATACTGAAATGAACTTACAAGAAATGCTTAATTAAATTTACAGTAAAAAGCAAAAGAGGTTTTTTTCTTATGACAGAAGTTGCGTATTTAATTAGAAAGTCTATGGCTACACTGTAAAATTACAGTAACCTGGGAAGTTCTCAGTGAACCTAGTTCAAACATAAATGTTGCTAAATAAGATGGAGCTATTTTATAAATTTCTACCTTTTTCTCTACTTAGTGATTCAACAAAAGATAGTTAAATATTGTTTAATATTGTAATATTATCTAATATGGTAATATTACCTAATGTTACAAACTCATGGGCTTTATGTTAATAGCAAGTATAATACATACATAAAAGGACAATGAGTGCTCAGTCATGTCCGACTCTTTGTGACCCCATGGACTGTAGCTCTCCAGGCTCTGTCCATGGAATTTTCCAGGTAAGAATACTGGAGAGGTTTGCCATTTGCTACTCCAGGGGACCTTCCTGACCCAGGGATCGAACCTGTGTCTCCTGCATGGGCAGGTGAATTCTTTAACCCTGTGCCACCTGGGAAGCCCTAAAGGGATGGTAATAAATTTCTAATTTCATGTGTGAGTATATATGAATTTTATATCTCATTTATTTCATTTATTAACCATCATATCTCTCCATCTGTGATTCTGGAGATCTAGTTAAGTTTGCCCTTCTAAATCTTTAGTTGAGTAGGTTTGTCCTTCTAAATCTTTAGTTTCTCTTGTTACCTTTAACTTCCTTGTGGTGTTTTTTGATGGCATGGAAATGGGATAGTTAAAAATAAGGCTTTGGATTTCCCATGTATGATTTGAGATTGAGAGAATTCCTGTGACCTGGGAAGAAAGGCCCTAAGGACGGGTCAGCCATTTGGGGAGGGCATATTAAAAGGAGATGGAAAACAGTAAGTGCAAGATAAGAGTCTGGCAAAATCGAATTAAAAAAACGAAAATGAATGATGGATGGTAAGTGTGAGTTAGGGCAGACACTTAATGAGTATAAACCTAATTCTATAAGCTTATATCTTCCCATAAACATTAAAAAAAAAAAGCACAACTTTGAATTTTTAGGTATTTAGCAGGTTGCTAACCTGCTGGGCCTAGAAATTTTAATCATATTCTTTTCTTCTCTGACAGATGAGTTCTTGTATAAGGCATATGTCTGATAACCCCTGCAGAACTTATAATCTTAAAGATAATAAATTTTCATTCTCTGGTAGGCTTCTAATATCTAGGAAATAAGCTTAAAAGTGTACACCAGAAATCAAATTCTATAATGGGGCAATATATTTTCAAATGAGAACAGCACAAATCCAATGTGTATGAATTAAAAGATTATGTTATATTAAGATATAACATTTTAAGAGGCTCTTCAGAAAGTATTTTTTGCATAAATTATCTATTATTCACTAAATGTAACATTACAAAAATCCTAAATGTGCTAATATTTAAAGATAATAAATATGAATTTTTACTTTTCCCACAGGTATTCAAGGAGAAGAGAGATTTCTAAATTTATGTTGTTTGATTTTTTTCTGTCCTAAACATACACATACAAGATTAAATTTCATCAAGCAAAAATGAGGCAAAAATAATGTCTAAAAATGTTTGAGGTAAAAAAGCTCATCAGTAAAATAATTGTTCCACAGCTAAGAAATTTCTAGGTTGTATAAAAATCAGTGACTGACTCATTAAACTTTCCAGTCACACATGCACTGTTTTATGACTGGAAATTATTCAGCAATAAATGAGTTCCTTATACAAGCTGGAAAAAACTTATATGTAGCATATTTATATTTATTAATATAAGCAATAACCATTGATATTGGAATTGGCCATTGTGGAAGAAGTGACTTCTTCAGTAATATGTGACAGCATTTTGTTTATCCTTTACAATATGATGAGAAGTTTAATGCAGGCATTTTACATATATAATATTAAAAGGATTTTGGTGGAGGAGATCAAGATGGCAGAGTAGAGGGATATGGAGCTCACCTGATGTGTATGTGTGAGAGAGAGAGAGTCACTCAGTTGTGTCTGACTCTTTGTGACCCCATGGACTGTAGCCCACCAGGATTGTGTCCATTGGGATTCTCCAGGCAAGAATACTGAAGTGGTTCACCATATCCTCCTCCAGGGGATCTTCCCAACCCATGGATTGAACCCAGGTCTCCTGCACTTCCTGATGGATTATTTACTGTCTGAGCCACCAGGGAAACCCTGACCTGCTCTAACAAATATATAAAAATATATTCTTTTAGTTTTCGCTTATCTGAGAAATTCTTTTTTTTTAATTTACTTATTATTGTTGTATTAGATGCTCAGTCATGTCTGACTCTTTGTGACTCCGTGGACTGGAGCCTGCCAGGCTCCTCTGTCCATGGAATTCTCCAAGCAAGAATACTGGAGTGGGTTGCTATGCCCTTTTCCAGGGGATCCTCTCAACCCAAGGATTGAACATGGGTTCCCTCACAGCTCAGTTGGTAAAGAATTTGCCTGCAATGCAGGAAACCTGGCTTCAAGTCCTGGGTTGCGAAGATCCCCTGGAGAAGGAAATGGCAATCCACTCCAGTATTCTTGCCTGGAAAATCCCAGACAGAGAAGCCTGGCAGGCTACAGTCTATGGAGTCGCAAGAGTCAGACATGTCTTAGCAACTAAACCACCAACCACCACCACCTCCCATATTGCAGGCAGATTCTTTACCATTTGAGCTACCCTAGAGGTTAGTCAAGGCTATGGTTTTTCCAGTGGTCATGCATGGATGTGACAGTTGGACTGTGAAGAAAGCTGAGCGCTGAAGAATTGATGCTTTTGAACTGTGGTGTTGGAGAAGACTCTTGAGAGTCCCTTGGAGAGATCCAACCAGTCCATTCTAAAGGAGATCAGTCCTGGGTGTTCATGGGAAGGACTGATGCTAAAGCTGAAACTCCACTACTTTGGCCACCTCCTGAGAAGAGTTGACTCATTGGAAAAGACTCTGATGCTGGGAGGGATTGGAGGCAGCAGGAGAAGGGGATGACAGAGGATGAGATGGCTGGATGGCATCACTGACTCGATGGACATGAGTCTGGGTGAACTCTGGGAGTTGGTGATGGACAGGGAGGCCTGGCGTGCTGCAATTCATGGGGTCGCAAAGAGTTGGACACGACTGAGCGGCTGAACTGAACTGAACTTAGAGGTTAGTTAGCTCTATGAATACTAAACCAATCCTAAAAGAAATATCTAAAGGTCTTCACTAAATGGAAAAGAAGGAAGTATCTACATTAAAGGCAAATAAATAAAAGGACTGAAGATTACTTAAATAAGTCAGTGCAAATATTAACAATAAAAAACAATGAAAAAATTCTGTGAAAGTAATTATAACTACAATGAGCAGCAAAAGGATAAAAATTAAGATGTAAAATAGGACATCATAAAATGTAGGGAGGGAAGTAAGAAAAATGTAGATCTTTTAGAATATTTGAGTTTATATGACTACCAGTTGAAAGCAAGTAGGTAAGCTATAGGTTAATATACTTGAAATCCAGGATAATCACAAATCAAAAACATGCAGGAACTTCACAAAAATCAAAAAGAAAGGAACTATAGCATAACAGAAAAGAAAACTATCAAACCACAAGAGAAACACAAAAAGAAGACAGGGATAAAGAAGGAATACAAAGGAATCAACTGGAAAACAAGATTTAAAATGGCAATAAATAATTATCAATAAATAATTTAAAGGTAAATGGACTAAATTCTCCAATCAAGACACAGAGTGGCAGACTAGATAGTAAAACAAAAACCCACAATATACTGCCTACAGGAGATTCTCTTTAGGGAAGAAAATGTATACATTGAAAGCAAGGGGAGAGAAAAAGGTGTTTCATGCAAACGGAAATGACAAAGCAAAAGTAGCAATATTCATATCAGACAAAACAGACTTTAAAACAAAGGCCATAAAGAAAGATAAAGGAGACTACATAATGATAGAAAGATCAATTCAAGAAGAGGTGTATAAGCACCCATTATAGAAGTGTTTAAATACATACATAATAACAGACATAAAGGGACAAACTAATGGGAATTCAATAAGGCAATGGAGATCCTAAATGACACACTAGAACAGACTTAATTGAGATCTCTAGGATAATACATCTAAAAAGACCAGAATATATATTCTTTTCAAGTGCATATGGAACATTCTCTAGGATAAATATATCCTTTACATACTAGGACACAAAACAAACCTCCATAAATTAGGAGGATGGAAATTATTTCAAATATCTTTTGTAACTACGACATGAAACTAGAAATCAATAACAGAAAGAGAAACAAGGGGGAAAAATGATTACATGGAGACTAAACAAAATGTTACTAAAAAATCAGTGAGTCAATGATGAAATCAAAGAGGAAATAAAAAATATCTTGAGATAGATGACAATAAAACACAACCATACAAAATCTATGGGGCACAGCAAAAGTCGTTCTAAGCAATCCTGAGAAAAAAGAACAAAGCTGGAAGTATAACATTTCCAGACTTCAGACAACACTACAGAGCTACAGTAATTAAAACAGCATGGTGCTGGCACAAAAGCAGACAGAGATCAATGGAACAGAAAAGAGAACACAGAAATAAGCCCGTATGCCGTTGGTCAATTAGTCTTCTTCAACAAAGGTGACATATATAATGGAGAAAGACATTTTCTTCAGCAAGTGGTGTTTGGAAAGCTGGACAGCCACATGTTAATAAAGTTAGAACAGTCATTCACACCATTTACAAAATTAAACTCAAAGTGACTTAAAGACTTATTAAGACATGACACCATAAAACTTCTAGAAGAGAACACAGGCAAAATATTCTCTGACATAAATTGTACCAATGTTTTCTTAAGTCAATCTCCCAGGGCAAAAAGCAATAAAAGCAAAGATAGACAAATGGGCCCTAATCAAACTTATAAGCTTTTCCACAGCAAGAAAAGAGAAGAGTTAGTTGCTCAGTTGTTTCCAGCTCTTTGCAACCCCATGGACTATATATAGCCCATCAGGCTCCTCTCTGTCCATGGAATTCTCCAGAAGGGAATGGGTAGCCATTCGCTTCTCCAGGGGATCTTCCTGGCCACGGATTGAAATGAGGTGTCCTGCACTGCAGGCAGATTCTTTACCATTGGAGCCACAAGGAAACCATAAACAAAATGAAAAAACAACCTACGGACTGGGAGAAAATATTTCCAAATGATGTGACTGACAAGGGCTTGATTTCCAAAATATACAAACAACTCATACAACTCAGGGCTTCCTGGTCTCTCAGTGGTAAAGAATTGGCCTGCCAATGCAGTAGATGCAGGTTTGATCCCTGGATCAGGAAGACCCTTGGAGAAGGAAATGGCAACCCATTCCAGTATTCTTGCTTGCCAAATTCCATGGACAGAGAAGTCTGGCGGTTTACAGTCCACAGGGTTGCAGGAAGTCAGATACAACTTAGCGACTAAATAACAACAACATACAACTCAGTAACAAAAAAACAACCCAATCAAAAAATGGGCAGAAGACCTAAATAGATATTTCTCCAAAGACATACAGATGACCAACAAGTACATGAAAAGATTTTCAACACTGCCAATTATTAGAGAAATGCCAATCAAAACTATATTGAAGTATCATCTCACACAGTTCAGAATAGTTATCATGAAAAAATTTACAAATACTAAATGCTGAAGAGGGTTTGGTGAAAAGGAAATGCTCCTACACTGCTGGTGGGAATGTAAATTGGTACAGCCACTATGGAAAATAGTATGTGTTCCTTAAAAACCTAAAAATAGTTACCCTATGATCTAGCAATCCCACTTCTGCTCATATATCCAGAAAAGACAAAACTCAAATTTGAAAAGACACATGCACCCTAATGCTCATAGCAGCACTATTTACAGTAGCCATGGAAACAACATTAGTGTCCATCAACAGATGAATGGATAAAGAAGTGGTACATTTATACAATGGAATATTACTCATCCACAAAAAGAATGAAATAATGCCATTTGCAGCAACATGGGTGAACCCAGAGAATATCATACTAAGCAAAATAAGGCAGAAAGAGAAAGATGAATACCATATGATAAAACTTGTGGAATCTAAAAAAAACTATACAAATGAACTTATTTACAATATAGAAATAGACTCACAGACATAGAAAACTTACGGTTACCAAAAGGGAAAGGGGTAGGGGGAAGATAAGTTAGGAGTATGGCATTAACAGATACACACTACCATTTGTAAAACAGATAAACAAAAAGGATTTACTCTACAGCACAGGGAACTATATTCAATATCTTTTAATAGCCTATAATAGAAAGGCATAAAAAATTTATTGTGTATAAATATGTGTATAACCAAATTGCTCTGCTGTACATGTGAACCTAACACAATATTGTAAATTAATATTAAATTAAAGAATTATAAGCCCAGGTCCAGATGGCTTCACAGCTGAATTCTACCAAAAATTTAGAGAAGAGCTAACACCTATCCTGCTCAAACTCTTCCAGAAAATTGCAGAGGAAGGTAAACTTCCAAACTCATTCTAGGAGGCCACCATCACCCTAATACCAAAACATGACAAAGATGCCACAAAAAAAGAAAACTACAGGCCAATATCACTGAAGAACATAGATGCAAAAATCCTTAACAAAATTCTAGCAATCAGAATCCAACAACACATTAAAAAGATCATACACCATGACGAAGTGGGCTTTATCCCAGGGATGCAAGGGACTCTTCAATATCCGCAAATCAATCAATGTAATACACCACATTAACAAATTGAAAAATAAAAGCCATTTGATTATCTCAATAGATGCAGAGAAAGCCTTTGGCAAAATTCAACATCCATTTATGATAAAAAAAACTCTCCAGAAAGCAGGAACAGAAGGAACATACCTCAACATAATAAAAGCTATATATGACAAACCCACAGCAAATATTATTCTCAATGGTGAAAAATTGAAAGCATTTCCCCTAAAGTCAGGAACAAGACAAGGGTGCCCACTTTCACTACTACTATTCAACATAGTTTTGGAAGTTTTGGCCACAGCAATCAGAGCAGAAAAAGAAATAAAAGGAATCCAAATTGGAAAAGAAGTAAAACTCTCACTGTTTGCATATGACATGATCCTCTACATCAGATCAGATCAGATCAGATCAGTCACTAAGTCATGTCCGACTCTTTGCGACCCCAAATCCTCTACATAGAAAACCCTAAAGATGCCATCAGAAAATTACTAGAGCTAATCAATGAATATAGTAAAGTTTCAGGATATAAAATCAACACACAGAAATCCCTTGCATTCCTATACACTAATAATGAGAAAATAGAGAAATTAAGGAAACAATTCCATTCACCATTGCAATAAAAAGAATAAAACACTTAGGAATATATCTACCTAAAGAAACTAAAGACCTATATATAGAAAACTATAAAACACTGGTGAAAGAAATCAAAGAGGACACTAATAGATGGAGAAATATACCACTGTTTATGGATCGGAAGAATCAATATAGTGAAAATGAGTATACTACCCAAAGCAATCTATAGGTTCAATGCAATCCCTATCAAGCTACCAACGGTATTTTTCACAGAGCTAGAACAAATAATTTCACAATTTGTATGGAAATACAAAAAACCTCAAATAGCCAAAGCAATCTTGAGGAAGCAGAAAGGAAGTGGAGGAATCAAACTGCCTGACTTTAGGCTCTACTACAAAGCCACAGTCATCAAGACAGTATGGTAGTGGCACAAAGACAGAAATATAGATCAATGGAACAAAATAGAAAGCCCAGAGATAAATCCACGCACCTATGGACACCTTATCTTTGACAAAGGAGGCAAGAACATAAAATAGAGAAAAGACAATCTCTTTAACAAGTGGTGCTGGGAAAACTGGTCAGCCACTTGTAAAAGAATGAAACTAGAACATTTTCTAACACCATACACAAAAATAAACTCAAAACGGATTAAAGATCTAAACATAAGACCAAAAACTATAAAACTCCTAGAGGAGAACATAGGCAAAACACTCTCCGACATACATCACAGCAGGATCCTCTACGACCTAACCTCCCAGAATATTGGAAATAAAAGCAAAAATAAACAAATGGGACCTAATTAAAATTAAAAGCTTCTGCACAACAAAGGAAACTCTAAGCAAGGTGAAAAGACAGCCTTCAGAATGGGAGAAAATAATAGCAAATGAAGCAACTGACAAATAATTAGTCTCAAAAATATACAAGCACCTCCTGCAGCTCAATTCCAGAAAAATAAATGACCCAATAAAAAAATGGGCCAAAGAACTAAATAAATATTTCTCCAAAGAAGACATACAGATGGCTAACAAACACATGAAAAGATGCTCAACATCACTCATTATCAGAGAAATGCAAATCAAAACCACAATGAGGTACCATTTCACACCAGTCAGAATGGCTGCTATCCAAGTCTACAAGCAATAAATGCTGGAGAGGGTGTGGAGAAAAGGGAACCCTCTTACACTGTTGGTGGGAATGCAAACTAGTACAGCCACTATGGAGAACAGTGTGGAGATTCCTTAAAAAACTGGAAATAGAATGGCCTTATAACCCAGCAATCCCACTGCTGGGCATACACACCAAGGAAACCAGAATGGAAAGAGACACATATATCCCAGTGTTCATCGCAGCACTGTTTATAATAGCCAGGACGTGGAAGCAACCTAGATGTCCATCAGCAGATGAATGGATAAGAAAGCTGTGGTATATATACATGATGAAGTATTATTCAGCCATTAAAAAGAATACATTTGAATCAGTTCTAATGAGGTGGATGAAACTGGAGCCTATTAAACAGAGTGAAGTAAGCCAGAAAGAAAAACACCAATACAGTATACTAACGCATATATATGCAATTTAGGAAGATGGTAATGATAACCCTGTTATACAAGACAGCAAAAGAGACAGATGTATAGAACAGTCTTTTGGACTCTGTGGGAGAGGGAGAGGGTGGGATGATTTGGGAGAATGGCATTGAAACATGTATAATATCATATAAGAAATGAATCACCAGTCCAGGTTCGATGCAGGATACAGGATGCTTGGGGCTGGTGCACTGGGATGACTCAGAGGTATGGTACAGCGAGGCAGGTGGGAGGGGGGTTCAGGATGGGGAACATGTGTACACCCATGGTGGATTCATGTTGATATATGGCAAAACCAGTACAATATTATAAAATAATTAGCCTCAAATTAAAATAAATAAATTTGAAAAAATCCAAGTTAAAAGTTTTAGAAGTAAAAAAAAAAATTATACTTCAATTAAAAAAATTTTTTTGCTTAGTCAAGCCCTATAGTTACTATTTACCTAGACTATGTATCAAATCACTGTCAAAGAAGTAGAATTTATATAAATGGAAATATCACAATCTTAAAGTGCTATTTTAGAGAAGAGATAGAAGACATTCAAAAAGTGAAAGGTAACACAAACTCCCATAATGAAAATGATGTTATTTATATAATTTGATGTTTAGACTTGATAACTGTCCTATTATATAAGAAGTTATCAAAAGAAGCTGGGTGCTTCATACTCACCGTACATGTTTTTGCAATGCTTTTAAAATCAAATTTGTCTCAACACAAAAAGAACAGATAAGCAAACAGATAAATGATATTTGTTAGATGATTTAGAAATAAGTATACTTATGTTGTAAATACTGTAAAGTTTCTCACCAAAATAATATACAGAGGTTATCAGTTATGAGTAACAGTTTCAGCATTTCTGTGATATGGACAGCTCATTACAGACTCCATACTATAAACTAGTAAACTGTATTTACTGCTTGCTAGTAAAATCATAAAATCATTCAGAGATACTGAGTTATGTTTCACACATGAAATTCATTGTAGTGTTTTGAGGATTCATGAAGTTTAATAAGAACCATGAGAATCAAACTCAACTCTTAATGGTAAAATAATCTCCTCATTTTACAAGACTCTTCATCCCTTGACTCATATTAAACATTTTTATCTTTTAAAGATAATATTAAGTATTGAAGTAAGTTCTATTCCTAGAAATCCTTCCTTTCTTTGTCTTGCAAAAATGTATTGAACAATGACTGTGTCAGACACTGGGAAAGGTACTGGAAATAACAAGATGAATGAAATGTCTTCTGCCTAGAGGAGGCAGTGTTCCAATGTGTTAGAAAAGTGAAAGTGAAAGTTGCCCAGTTGGGTCTGACTCTTTACAACCATATAGTTCATGGAATTCTCCAGGCCAGAATACTGGAGTGGGTAGCCTTTCCCTTCTCCAAGAGATCTTCCCAACCCAGGGACTGAACCCAAGTCTCCTGCACTGCAGGCGGATTCTTTGCCAACTGAGCTATCAGGGAAGCCCAATGTGGTAGATAGGCAGTCATATAATTACAGTGCAATGCAGAAAGTATAATTTAAAGTCTATCAGGCATAAAATGTAAAGAGAAAAAACTGAACTATGACAATACATAAGGAGAGTTTTTTTTTTTTTAAAAAGAATGAGTTATAGTCTAGAGTTGGGGTATGGCATCAGAATAATATATCCTCCTTCATTCTCTATGATTGGTATTCTGCATCTTTGAAACAAACGCTTCTCAACGTAACTTACACTGACTACTCTTTTATTAAGTCAACATTAAAGGACTACCTCTTTGAGAAATAAACGTATGCTTAAAAGTGATTTTTTAAAACTTTACTCCCAAGGGAACAGATTAAGTTGCTGCAAATGTCTCTATTTCAAGTTGAATGCTATTTTCCCTAGAGTGAATCCATTAATCTTCTCAGTTTTATTGGAAATTAATAGCTCATTAGACATCCAAGTAACACATTTCCTATGGCACATTAATTTTTCATGAGTGAAAAAAAGTTTAATTTTGCTTCAAAAAAAAAAATAACATTTTAGAAAATTCCACATAGAAATTTTCTCTAGTTGTGGTACTTCATATCAGACAGAATCAAATATAACAGCCACATTTTCTACATTCTGAATTCAAAATAATTGTATAAACACTATTTTGCTCTTAAAAGAAAAGCGTTCAATGTTTTACACTCTTTGCTTTAAACTGTTACCATAATGAACACCAAGTACTGATACCCTTGTAAATGATTGCCAAAAGGAGGCCTTGTGGCAAGTACCAAATCAGTTACAAAGCTTACCTGAAAATGTATTTACTTAACTGATGTTTTCTATGACCAATTAGTTATTCTATAAGTATAAAGTATTGCTCAATATTCCATGATCAACACTATAAAACATTAGAAAAAATATTTGATAAAATGACATTTGAAAAACCTATTTGAAAAGATCATTCAGAGAGCTACAAAAGCCATTCATACACTTTCCCCTGATTATCAACTGTGTGTCCATTATTGTGATAGGTGCTAATAAGAAAAAAATCCCCCAAAACTGATATATAAGGCAGATTCTGAGCCTTGTGAATCTTTTAATCTCTGTCCAAAACAATGATTACTAACTATAATAGCAATTAAGACATGTTCAATGAAAGTACAAGGCTATGAGCATTTCACTAAAACAGCCTAAAAGTTTCAGAGAAGCTCGTCCCCGTCCTAAAAATGACAAATACATTCAGACCTGGAGGATAAGATGGAGAGGTAAACCTAAAGTCCACACACAGATAACATCAGAAGACAAAGAAACATCTTAGATTAATTAACCCTACAACCATCTAATAGTCTTAATTCTGAATATATCAACACAAAGCATGAAATATTAAAATGTTACATTTTCTATTACTTGCAGTTAAAGCATCCTTACCAATACAACACTGGAATGTTTGTTAATTTTCTTCTCTTAGTTCTCTGAATTTTCCCCATATCTTATTTCTTTTAACTTCCTTTTATCAATGTTTTTAGAACTCTGTTACTCTTAACTGGAGATGGCTCTAAAGGGCCTCAAATGCCATCTATTTTATGTTGACTCTCCAATTTATACCTTCAGCCTGGCATATATTCCACGTTTTAAGGTCATATGTCCACTGCTACTTGATAACTTCACTGAACTTTTAAATAAGCACTTCAAACAGACCAGGTACAAAGCCAAACTTGATTGCCTTTCCCCAAGCACTGCCAACCTCCCTCCAAAGCCTTATACCTCTCTTGGTCTGTAATTTATTCAGTTGCTCAAATACAAACTCTAGGAGTCATTCTTTGATTCTTTTCTTTCTCTCATACTCCAGAGCCAACTCCTGTTGTCTCTACTACCACAAATAATACAATTTCAGTATTTCCATTCCATATTTCCTGCCAGGATTACTCTAATACCTTCCTAATCAACTGCTTCCATTTTACTGTTGTACAACCGATTCTCCATATAATAGGCAGCAATTTTTGTAAGGCATGGAGGTTATCACATCCCACCTTTGCTTGAAACCCTCCAGGAGTGCTGTATTTAGACTAGAATCCAAACTCCAGCCATGGCCTATAAAATCCTATAAAATCTGGCCCCTCCCCCCTTTCTGGCTTCGTCTTCAACAGTTCTCCAGCTTGGTTATGTTAGCTCCAAACATGCTGGTCTTCCTTTTGATCCCTGGACAGATGGCACTAGCTGTTCTCTCTGCCTTTAACTTTATATGCCTAAGTTGTTCTGTTTTTGTTATACAGTCTTAGTGAGACTGACATCATGCACATGGAACCAGCCTTTCCTCCACCAACCAGACTGTTCTTCATAACTCTTATCACAATGAAATAACCATTTACTTGCTTATTTTATATATTATCTGTCTTCCCTCACTACAGTGTAATCTCCATGACAGCAGATTTTCTCTGTCTTGCTAACCACAGAATCCTCAGAAGCTAGTGTCATTTCTATTATATCACAGTCTCAATATCTCTTTACTGTATGAATAACTACCCTACTATATAACTGCACAGGAAACAAATAGTAGTTTTGACTTTTTCAGTATTTATTAAATACAGAGTTTTCACATATGCTGTATCTAATACTCACAAGTGCCAGGCAATGTAAGTATTATCATTCCCATTTCCCATCCAGAAAATTGAGAATTAAAGACATTAAAGACCTACCATGGGTAACACACCAAAAAGTATAAGAGGACCTGGATTTAAACTCAGCTCTGTCTGACTCCCGGAGAAGGCAATGGCACCCCACTCCAGTACTCTTGCCTGGAAAATCCCATGGATGGAGGAGCCTGGTGGGCTGCAGTCCATGGGGTCGCTAACAGTCGGACACGACTGAGCGACTTCACTTTCACTTTTCACTTTCATGCCTTGGAGAAGGAAATGGCAACCCACTCCAGTGTTCTTGCCTGGAGAATCCCAGGGACGGGGGAGCCTCGTGGGCTGCCGTCTATGGGGTTGCGCAGAGTCGGACACGACTGAAATGACTTAGCAGCAGCAGCAGCAGCTGTCTGACTCCAAAGAATTCTCCTTCCAGTATTCCAGACAAGTAGAATTGCTCATGATCAGTAAATTTAAACCTCACTTATATTTCCAAAATACCAATAATTCATCTTTTGTCCAACAGATACTGATCACATTAATTGCTCAGTCATACAAAAAGATCTTAAATCTGTCTTGCAGAAATGACTGAAAAGCAATCTTTAAATCCAAAACAGTTTAGCCATTGTGCACCGTGAAGATTATTTATAGAAATCCTGATAAACATACCACTTGCCTTTTCATTTTTTCAAGCATTCTGACAATATTAGGATTTATTGTGTTATATTTCCTAAATCTCATGAAGATACAGAAATGGTTGAGAACAAAAAGGGGTACTGGGAAAATGTTGCAAGAAACAGTTTCTGAGAAACATAAAATTCTGCCATTACCTTGGGATGGCTGCTCTTTTGTCTTCAAATAAGCCTGTGTAAAGAAGATTTATTATCAAGGTCCATGGCCTTCTCAATTCTTTGACAGATATCAACACAAAGGCTTACTTTCTCACAAAGAAAAAATAGTCTCTATTTTTAAGAAAAAGGATCACAAGCCTTTACAGAGGTAGGTCTGTGAAGGACTCTTGGAAGTTTTTGGAAATGTTGAGAGTTCAAATTGAAGGGTATCAAAAGAAAATGCTGGTATAATATTAAATTGAATATAAAGCTGACAAAATACAACATTTAAGGAAAATTAAATTATAAATTTAAATATAAAATAACTTTTTAACATAAAAGTTAATGATCTCATAGCCACATTATGTGGCAACCATATTGTTCAATCAAATTCATTAAACATTTGGAAAGTGCTAATTTTCACAATACAGGTGTTCAACAGTTACCCAGGAAACAAATCTCTAATTCGCCATTGAAATATGAAAGCATTTTTAAAAGACAATTTTACTTTTGTTAACTTTTAAAGATACTATCATGCATTTTATCATAGACAGAAAATACATAAACAGTGTGACCTTTTAATTCCAATTTTCTTTTAAAATTAAAAAATAAGCTGTATATTCTGAATTTCACAACAGTTTGAAGTGTCTTGTTGATATATGATATATCTAATTTCAAAAGAATGATAAAGCAGAATATAACTGAGCAACAGCAGGCATTGGAAACTGTGATACCATTTTGCCTCCTCTGAATGTAGCCTAGCATGAATCATTGTTAGGACTCAGCACACAAGTAGTATACCCCATAATTAATTTGATTATGTATTTTATACATCACAAGCAGCTCAATAAATATGAAGTAATAGGTTGTTTTCTGTAAAGTTATATGGAAAGCTTGATCACATTTTCTACATTCAGAACAAAAAGTGGGCTTCTAATATACAAAATAAATCTACATCGTTATTTAAACTAAGATTTGCTTAAAAAAAATTAATGATGTGTAGGCGCTAGTGGCAAAGAACCTGTCTGCCAGTGCAGGAGACATAACAGACACTGGTTCAATATCTGGGTCAGGAAGATCCCGTGGAGGAGGGCATGGTAGGCTACAGTCCATAGGGTCGTAAATGAGTTGGATGTGACCAAAGTGACTTAGCATGCATGCACAATAAAAGAATAAGAAGAAGGAACAGGGAAAACTAATGAAAAATGTCCTCCTCTCTTTCTTTCTTCTATTCTTTCAATCAAAAATTATTAAGTGAATACCTACTACATGCTGTGCATATGTTCAGGGTAGAGAGGAGAACAAACAGCTGATCCTTTTTCAGAAAACTTATGCATGTGAATTGTAAAACTGAGTTCAACTTATGCCTCCTACCTTCTCTATTCCTTGTCAACAGACACCTCTATGTTTCTTCAGAAAGTCAAATTATTTTGTTTATAAAATATTGCAAACATAGCAATAATCATAGCTATAACTTTTAGCTATAACTATTGAAACCCCCTGGATATTTCTTCCCCAATACATTCCTCTTCCTTCCTTTTTACCAGACGTGACCAATATGCTGAACTAAACATCACTCATTGGTATGCTTTCATACCATATTTTAACATTTTATATGAGTGGCATCATATTAAACTTCTACAACTTCCAGGTTATTTTCAACACTTATATTTTACTTATTTATTTGTTATACTTTCTTAAAATAACATACATGTTTTCAGCTCAAAAACTAGCACTACAAACTAGAAACAATCCAACCAAGTTAAGGTGGTGACAAATATACCACTATTATTTAATCTTGTTTGCAGATACTGGTCAACACAATTAGAAGAGAATGCCATGAAGTATAAAATTGTAAGATACGATAAAACCACCTCTATTTGTTTATACCTGGAAATATCAAGAGAATCAACTGAAACACATAAACAGAATTCAATGAGCACCTCTGTTTATGAGGAAGATCAACGGTAGGTAACAGGATACAACAATTTAAATAGACAACTATTATGTTCTGTATCCATATTCCTCTAATTACCTCTGTAAATTTTAAGACTGATTAAAGAAAGAATACTGCTTGCTATGTGTATTTCTAAGAAGAGCAAATCAATATATTAAAATAAACAATTCACATTAAATACATAAGTCAGATGCTAAGTTAAATAGATTTAATTGGTTTTCCAGACCACTTTTCTCTATAAAGAGCCATAAAATTTTAGAGACAGAAGGGAAGGTATTCTAGAGGATGGATCGTTTGATTCATTCTATTTATTCTACTGATAGAGAAGCCATTCTTAGAGCACATAACTGACCTCCCCAGGATCCCACAGCTACTAAATAGTAGAGCTGGAATCAGAATTCAAGTCTTCTAAGCTGCTGTCTGGAACTGTTTGTCATGATGAGCCAGTATTGACCATAATGAATCAGTATGATTTTAAATTACATGCTGGTAAAAATATAGCATGCCTAAAAGCAAGACAAAAAATGTTGGTGAGGTTGTGTGTACCTAGGTATTCTAAGAATCAAGGTGATCTTACATTGTAAAATAATTGTGTGTTCTTATCCAAAGCATCTACAAGAGCACAGTGGACAATGTATATACCTCTGGCCTCAGACAAAACTATCCCAGTCCTGCTTTGACACCTACTATTGGTATGACCTTGGGAAAAGCACATGACCTCTCAGTCTCAGCTTCCTTATATGTAAAATATAAAAAAAACTAAAAACTAACCTGAAAAAAACACACTTTGGGGATCAGAAATATGATTATGCATGCAAATTATACTAATAAAATATTTAATTTACTAATAAAATGTGTTAACATAGTAGGTGCTCAAAACAAAGCCAGCAATTATTATTAAAGAAGTTAAAATACATTTCCAAAAACCAGGCTTGAAAGTTGAGAAAGTTGGTTGGAGAAAGTGCTTTTCCTTTTTACCAGAATAAAAATGAACAGTTTTGCTTCCTTTTCTAACTAGAATTTTAGTATTTCAATGCTGATAGTAACTGCAATATTAAGAATTACTTAAACCTGTAATATAGAAGTGTTTTCTATTTGTTTATTAACCTGCAAATATGTAAATGTCTATTCACTATCTGCCAGGTTCCTTTCCAGAAGGTGGAGAAACAAGTGGTAAATAACAGTATGTCTTTGTCCTCATAGGTCTTATATTTCAACAGGAAACAGAATAAACTGTTAGCAGATAATTTCACATTTTGATGTAGTAGAAAAAACAAAGGAAAAGAATACAATGTGTGTGAGCACAGGTTTCCTTAGATAATGCAGTCAGGGAATGTTACTATAGACGTAATATTCAGGCTGAGATGCCAGCCAGGTACTAGCCTGTGAAAAGAGAATGTACAGGCATAGGGAACAAGGGCGAGGGCCTAACAGTACAGAAGAGCTCAGCAGGTAGGACACCAGTATTTGTGGCAGGAGATGCAACGTTAGGCTGATTCCCTTTACAGTGAGAAGCCACTGAAGGATTTAATACTAGTAACATAATTTGATTTTGAGCTTTAAGGTTATTTTGGTTGCTATATAGAGAAAGAAGGATAGGGTTATAGCTAAGAATGAAAATAGAAAAATAAGGCAGAAGACAACTGCAACAATACAAATCAGAAATGATGGTGGCTTTGGAGCACTGTAGTAGTGGTGGGAATGACTCAGACATGGTTCTGAGTCAGGACAGGCTATGAGGGAGAAATTGAGGAATAAACAAAAGACAATAATTAGAACTGATTGCTGTTTGTGGCACACAAAAATGGTAGTAGTGAGTTGGGAAAGAGTAAGAGACAAGTAAGCTATTATGGGAGTGAAGAATGATCTGGAAACAAAAATTGTATTTCAGCAACATTAAACTTGAGACAATCTTTAGCTGTCCAATGGGAATGTCAGGCAAACATCAGGATACATGAATTTAGATTGTGAGGGAAGAGTTCAGGCCTAGTATTCGATATCTGGAAGTCTCCAACTTACAGAGACTATATGCACTCATCAAGGGAATGGCATACAGAGAGAAAAGGGTCCTATGGACTAAGCCATGGAAATAAAACTGGGCACAGGTGGAGTACTCAGCTAAGAAGATTGAGAAGGAGTTGCCATTTATGTAGCATGAAAATTAGGGGACTTTGCGGGTCATCAGTTCAGTTCAGTTGCTCAGTTGTATCCAACCGTTGCGACCCCATGGACTGCAGCATGCCAGGCTTCCCTGTCCATCACCAACTCCCTGAGCTTGTTTAAACTCATGTCCATTGAGTTGCTGATACCATTCAACCATCTCATCCTTTGCCATCCTCTTTTCCTCCTGCCTTCAATCTTTCCAGCATCAGAGTCTTTTCAAATGAGTCAGTTCTTCACATCAGGTGGCCAAAGTATTGGAGTTTCAGCTTCAGCATCAATCCTTCCAATGAATATTCAGGACTGATTTCCTTTAGGATGGACTGGTTGAATCTACCTGCAGTCCAAGGGACTCTCAAGAGTCTTCTCCAACACCATAGTTTGAAAGCATCAATTTTTCAGTGCTCAGCTTTCTTATATATATATATAGTCCAACTCTCACATCCATACATGACTATTGGAAAAACCATAGCCTTGACTAGACGGACCTTTGTTGGCAAAGTAATGTCTCTGCTTTTTAAAATGCTGTCTAGGTTAGTCATAACTTTTCTTCCAAGGAGCAAGCGTCTTTAATTTCATGGGTGCAGTCACCAACTGCAGTGATTTTGGAGCCCCCCAAAATAATGTCTGTCACTGTTTCTATTGTTTCCCCATCTATTTGCCACAAAATGATGAGACCAGATGCCATGATTTTAGTTTTCTGAATGTTGAGTTTTAAGCCAACTTTTACACTTTCCTCACTTTCATCATTTCTTCTTCACTTTCTGCCATAAGGGTGGTGTCATCTGCATATCTGAGGTTATTGGTCTGGAAATCTTGATTGGGAAGTGTTAAAACATTTCAAAGGAAATGAAGAGATTCTTTTTGAAAGAGTTAAGATATTTTCTATTTCATATTCCTCTGGTATTAGTTTCAAAGTCTTCTATCACACAAAAATTATTTGCTTTCAAAATACAATTCTGTAACATAAATAAATATTCTATTATAGGAATTCTCATATTTAAAAAAATTTATTTTGTGTTGGAGTATAGCTGATTAACAATATTGTGATAGTTTCAGGTGGACAGCAAAGAAACTCAGCCATACATATACATGTATCCATCCACTCTCCCCCAAACTTCCCTCCCATCCAGGCTGCCACATTACACTGAGCAGAGTTCCCAGTGCTAAACAGTAGGACCTTGTTGGTTATCTATTTTAAATATTGCAGTGTATACAAGTTGATCCCAAACTTCCTAACTATCCCTTCTTCCCATCTTTTCCCCTGGCAACCATAAATTTGTTCTCAAAGTCTGTGAGTTTATTTCTGTTTTGTAAATAAGTTCATTTGTAACAATTCTTCTTAGAGGAATACTCATTTTGACTGTAAAGCCCTAGAAACTATGTCATAAACATACTGTCTTAAGCCTAGATTTTCCAGTGAAATATGCTAAAATAATACTAGAAAGCAGGAGACCCAGGTTTGATCCCTGGATCAGGAAGATCGCCTGGAGAAGGGGATGGCTACCCACTCCAGTATTCCTGCCTGGAGAATTCCATGGAGAGAGGAGCCTGGTGAGTTACAGTCCACGTGGTTGCAAAGAGTCAGACACGACTGACGTGACTAACACACTGAGTTCTTTCAAAACTTCTTCTAAAGTTTTCATTTCATTTGTCTATATTCTCTTTTAAACTACAAGTATCAAGAGGACAGGGGTTATATCCTTTCAAGGATGCTCCTAGTAACTATTACTGGGCCCTACACTTTACAACAGGTTCAGTAAATATTTGTAAAATGAAGGAAAGAAAAACTCTAGAAAGAAATACACCAATATGCCAACAATGATAATCCCTCGGAAATATGGTATGACTTTTGTTTTCTTTATCCATTTCTCTGAATTTTTCAAATTACCTATAATGAACATATATTACCTGCATAATGGGAACAAAATAATTAATATACTTAAAACGCAGCTCCTAAAGTAACTGGTCACTTAATTCCTTACACAACAGGTATGTAACAATATGAAAAATGTAGTAGTCAAAATAAATTGATGTTACATAGTTACTTATAGAATGCATTTATGCTAAATGAAATTTATATATTTAATTTATAAATTACTATAGCACATCATCTTCAAAACATTATCTAAGGACGTATTTTAGTATATAGGCCATAGTTCAATAAAACTGTGTTTTTCATTAGGAAAAGGCAATATCAAGTCAAAATCAAGAAATTGCTGAACTCACAAAGGATGTCAAATATTTCTAACATAACACCTTTTAATTTCTAATTTTTAGAATGCAGATCAAGAGTTATATAGCTTGTTCCTCTCCTAGAAAAATATTTAATTACAAAAATATGTAAAGAGTACTAAATTACAGGGCTACATCATGTGCATGAGCAGAAAAGAAAATTATAGATTTTTCAAGCTGATAACTTTTTTGATAGTCAACTAGCCATTAAGTTATTAATACTGTTTTATCACTGTATATTTATGTAGGATAATAATTTGGCTTTGAGATGTCCAAATAGAAAAATATGAACTATTAACATAAGAACTATTTTTTTCACTTTTATTTTATTTCACTTTTTTGTTGTTGCTGTTTTTGAATTTTAGGAGTTTTTTGATGATCTTGTATAGTGAGCATGTGACTAAAACAAAATCTTACTATTATTTTTTCTCCTATCATAACAGGATCTTCTTTAAGGTTTGTGATGATAGGTTGAGCTTCTGATACTATTTTTAATAAAATATTGCTTCCTTACTTTAATATATAGAAGCTACATTTTCAAGAAGGAAAATGCTGATGTTATCTTGGTTATAAGCTTGCTGCTGAAATGATTGAGATGGTTTTCTCTCCCATACAATTATCAGTTTAAGGCCTTTCTTTTCAAGAATGAATTATAGCTGATACTTCAAACCTATTTTATCTGTATCTCTTAGCTGAGAAAAATGAGAAAACATAAATATTTATTCTATATAAATGGAACAGACAGAAGATGTAGATAAAAATGATTCATTATGGAGCAATGAATAATTGCTATTTGTATCATTATTTGAACAGAAAGGGGCATTAAGTATTTGTACCAGCTTTAAATCTGAGGATACCTAAAGTTACTGAGAAAATAAAAAATCTACAGTTTTGTGTGTTTGGGATAGTGTGTTTGTGGTTCACGATTTTGTATTGATAATAAATTTAACACTGTTCTCTGTAGCATACTTTGGAGAAAATTCAATAAAACCTTGCCTTACTTGAGCATCTGTGTATGTAAGACAATCCCTATCCACATCAAAATAAAAAAAGTTTAAGAAACCCTAATGTAAAAATAAACAGTGAAGCTATAAGTAAATTATTCATTTACTTTGCCATTTCTGATATCTCGATATTCAAAAGATAACCACCAAAAACTGTACAGACAAGTAATTCTCATCGTCTGATAACTTGAAGAAAATATGTTGAGTATTTTTTTTCTTTCATGAAGCAGTAGTTTTAACTTTGAGGAGACTACATTGAGAGGAGAAGGAAGTATCACATAGAAACAGCAATATCATTGATAAAGTGATATAAGCATAAAAACTTATGTTTATGTTTGGGTGCTCAGCCGTGTTTGAGTCTTTGCAAACTCGGACTAACCCATCAGGCTCCTCTGTCCATGGGATTCTCCAGGCAAGAATACTGAAGTGGGTTGCTATTCCTCCCCCAGGGCATCGTGGCAACCCAGCAATTGAAACCAAGCCTTTTGCGTCTCCTGCACTGGCAGGTAGGTTCTTTACCACTAGTGCCACCTGGGAGTGCTAGAAATAATTTCAAACTAACCTTTAAAAAAAGTAACAAAAAATAACTACAATCAGAGATTCACTTACTACACTGATACAAAATGAAGCTGATAATTTTGAAGAATAAAATCTGTACCTAGATTAAATTTACTGAAAGAAACATGTATCAGATTACACTCTTGATAAAATTCAGACTATTATATAACACAGTGCATGGGAAATTTTTACACAACTTACTTTATTTTAAAATGGTAAGAAAATATTTTTATTTTATGTACATACTCCAAACAATAAGCCCAATTAGATAATCATGGAAATTACATAATACTTGGGAATTACATAAGCACCGTAAGACATTTACCATGAATGTATGTAAACAAACATTGGACACTGGCACTATATATGAGAAAACTGAAGGATTTGAAGACAGAAGGTCAAAGTCCTAACTGATACTTATCATTAAGTCTTCCACAATTCATTCACAAACCTCTTGGAACTCCAGATTTCTTAACTACTGACAGCCTTAAGGGAAAGAGATCTAAGAGAATTTACCAGTTGACCTATATCTTTATAAGTCACTTCTAGATTTAAATTCTAAGATTCCATTATTTTACATGAATGAGAAGCAAACTATTATGAATAACACTCAAGGGAAAACTGGTGTTTTCCTCAAGTACCTTGGGAAATCAATTCTCTCCCTGGGTAAATAATTTATAATTCTAACAAACTAAATCTTAAAGGCAGTTTTTACTTGTTTAGGTAAGTCTGAACACATTTCAGTATTTACTGACCTCTTTTATTAGCAATAATTCTATATCAAATGAAATTCAACACTAAGAGCCTGAGTTAAAAATTGAGACACTAAAAAATACAGTATTCATAAAAACCTCTGTTGAAAAACTGTGAAATACTATTTCCATATATGATTCCATATAAATCTAGAAACCATAGGCTGCAAACCTATAACCAAATTAATACGATTCTATTTTTCTCAGTCTTTTTTGACAACTATCATATAAGACCTACTCAAAGTTGTTTGATATCTCTTATCTCTGGGTTATGAAAAATCAAACATGTATGCAACAGGATAATTTTGTTTTACTCACAGAACTGTAAAAAAAAATGAGATTAACAATGGTGTTAATAGCTATAATAATAATTATGAAGGTATGTGTTACCATTTATATGTAATGGGCCAGTAATTATGTTAGGCAGGCTTCATTGGTGGCTCTGTGGTAAAAAAATCCACCTGCCAATGCAGGAGATGTGGGTTTGATCCCTGGGTCAGTAAGATCCCCTTGAGAGGAAATGGAAACCCATTCCAGTATTCTTGCCTGGAAAATTCCACAGAGGAGCCTGGCAGGCTACAGTCCAGGGGGCTGCAAAGAGTCAGACACAACTTAGCGACTAAACAACAACAACAATTATGCTAGGCATTCTACACACCTATATTAATACTATTCTCTGATCTTCAGAACTTGTCTACACAGTATTACCTTTACTGAAGAGGAAATACAAACTCAGAAGGCTTAAGGAATTTGCCCCGGAGTACCAAAGCTACTAAATGGAGTAGGTATTCAAATCCAGGTCTGACTATAAACCAATGCTTCAGAGGCATATTTTACTCAATTTCAATTTTACAGAAATTGACATATAAAAAAAGAGGCTGACTCCCAGATAATAAACATAAGAGAAAACAGTTATTGGCTTCTTGACATTTATATGACAAGACTGACTGTATACCAGAGATGTTTCCCAGGAATTAGACATTTCTCAGGGTCAGTAAGTAGTTGGAACAACTTCAGATAATGACAAAATTAGTAACCAATTGCTATTCTACTAGCACAAAGTCCTTCATTTTATCATAAAGTAGAGAAATATTGTATGAACCTCTTTCAAATCCTATCATTTAAACTTCTTTGCTTAAACTTCTAGTTTCCTTAAAAACTTCTACATAGAATATTCTTGTAGTTTGTCCATTGCATGGTAAAGAAAAAAAGGAAATGTATTAATATATATAGCTCTTCATTGCTGAACAATAAAAGATCACAATACAAAAGTTTGAAAAATATCTACACAAAATTATGAATGTTAGCCAATGTTACTTCCTTTTAGGTTACATATATTTTCTTTTGAATCTGTATTTATATACATAGACACCTAGCAAAAACATAGGCTGATAAGAGAAGTCAGGATCTACTCTAACAGCAAGCATGCACTAGTCTAGATGACATGTGACTTTAGTGAGTTATTTTAAAGGTGAAATTTAATAGAAAAAAATAAAATAGGGTACATCACACATAGTAAGGATAAGAAAATAAGTTTTGTTTTAGTGTGGAGTGTGTATGCATACATACAGGGAGCATGAGTGACACAGTCTTATAAAGGGCTATGCAGGCAGTGTGTGCAGGGCTATGTGTAGAGCTGTGTATGGGAACATCTGTAGGAATGTATGTGGGGGTTTGAGAAGGTGATGTATATTTAGAATCAAGTATCCCTTACGATTATACAGTGGAAGTGAGAAATAGATTTAAGGGACTAGATCTGATAGAGTGCCTGATGAACTATGGATGGAGGTTCATGATATTGTACAGGACACAGGGATCAAGACGATCCCCATGGAAAAGAAATGCAAAAAGGCAAAATGGCTCTCTGAGGAGGCCTTACAAATAGCTGTGAAAAGAAGAGAAGCAAAGGAGAAAAGGAAAGATATATCCATTTGAATGCAGAGATCCAAAGATTACCAAGGAGAGATAAGAAAGCCTTCTTCAGCTCTCAGTGCAAAGAAATAGAGGAAAACAATAGAATGCAAAAGACTAGAGATCTCTTCAAGGAAATTAGAGATACCGAGGGAATATTTCATGCAAAGATGGGCTCGATAAAGGACAGAAATGGCATGGACTTGACAGCAGCATAAGATATTAAGAAGAGGTGGCAAGAATACACAGAAGAACTGCACAAAAAAGATCTTGACGACCAAGATAATCACGATGGTGTAATCACTCACCTAGAGCCAGACATCCTGGAATGTGAAGTCAAGTGGACCTTAGAAAGCATCACAATGAACAAAGCTAGTGGAGGTGATGGAATCCCAGTTGAGCTATTTCAAATCCTGAAAGATGATGCTGTGAAAGTGCTGCACTCAATATGCCAGCAGATTTGGAAAACTCAGCAGTGGCCACAGGACTGGAAAACATCAGTTTTCATTCCAATCCCAAAGAAAAGCAATGCCAAAGAATGCTCAAACCACCGCACAATTGCACTCAACTCACATGCTAGTAAAGTAATGCTCAAAAGTCTCCAAGGCAGACTTCAGCAATACGTGAACCGTGAACTTCCAGATGTTCAAGCTGGTTTTAGAAAAGGCAGAGCAACTAGAGATCAAATTGCCAACATCCGCTGGATCATGGAAAAAGCAAGAGAGTTCCAGAAAAACATCTACTTCTGCTTTATTGACTATGCCAAAGCCTTTGACTGTGTGGATCACAATAAACTGTGGAAAATTCTTCAAGAGATGGGAATACCATACCACCTGACCTGCCTCTTGAGAAACCTATATGCAGGTCAGGAAGCAACAGTTAGAACTGGACATGGAACAACAGACTGGTTCCAAATAGGAAAAGGAGTACATCAAGGCTGTATATTGTCACCCTGCTTATTTAACTTATATGCAGAGTATATAATGAGAAACTCTGGGCTGGAGGAAGCACAAGCTGGAATCAAGATTGCTGGGAGAAATATCAATAACCTCAGATATGCAGATGACACCACCCTTATGGTAGAAAGTGAAGAGGAACTAAAATGCCTCTTCCATGAAAGTTAAAGAGGAGAGTGAAAAAGTAGGCTTAAAACTCAACATTCAGAAAACTAAAGATCATGGCATCTGGTCCCATCACTTCATGGGAAATAGATGGGGAAACAGTGGAAATAGTGGCTGACTTTATTTTTCTGGGCTCCAAAATAACTGCAGATTGTGACCGCAGCCATGAAATTAAAAGACGCTTACTCCTTGGAAGGAAAGTTATGACCAACCTAGACAGCATATTCAAAAGCAGGGACATTACTTTGCCAACAAAGGTCCATCTAGTCAAGGCTAGGGTTTTCCCAGTGGTCATGTACGGATGTGAGAGTTGGACTGTGAAGAAAGCGCCAAAGAATTGATGCTTTTGAACTGTGGGGGCTGAGAAGACTCTTGAGAGTCCCTTGGACTGCAAGGAGATCCAACCAGTCCATCCTAAAAGAGATCAGTCCTGTGTGTTCATTGGAAGGACTGATGCTGAAGCTGAAACTCCAATACTTTGGCCACCTCATGCGAAGAGTTGACTCATTGGAAAAGACGCTGATGCTGGGAGGGATTGGGGGCAGGAGGAGAAGGGGACGACAGAGGATGATGGCTGGATGGTATCACCGACTCAATGGACATGAGTTTGGGTGAACTCTGGGAGTTGGTGATGGACAGGGAGGCCTGGCGTGCTGTGATTCATGGTGTCACAAAGAGTCGGACACAGCTGAGTGACTGGACTGAACTGAACTGAACTGAAAAGATTTAAACATTAAAAAGGAAAACGTAATTCATTTTTCACTTGTGAATGCTGACATGAAATTTCTGAAAACATGGCTTCATTTGTAGTACAGGATAGTGAATAAATATGCTAGAATACAGGGACAAAAACAGCCCATAAAGCCAAAGGCCTAATCCGGAATTTTGAGCTCAAATAAAAATGAAGAGCTCTAACTCTTTTCAGTTTGTCCTTTTAAAAGATGATCTGTAATTAAAATGCTGACAGACAGAACTATTTAGCAGCAGCACTGCCACGTGGCATACAGTAGATCTGACACTGGAAGCTGCAATAGCTGCTACCTGTACTTAGTCTCACACTGACCTTAACATGGGATGAACAATGAAGGACTTTAAGAAATGCAGACAGAACTGATTCTACAAAAAAAAGGACAAGAAGCCAGGTTTGAAATAAGATGATGGGAAATTTAAACTGTTGTCAACAATGTTACTTACGTAAAGCAAAAGATTACCAATGATTTTTTCCCACCATCCTCCCCTGCCCCCCCGCTACCTGTGTTTTTTTAATACCGGTTGACTTTAACAAGACAGCTCTGAATGTATTGTAAGTTAATTCTTTATCAGTTTTCATATATCATCCTTTACCTTGGTCGGCCAGCTGAAAATTATGCAAGCTATAAATTAGCTTTAAACAAGCTCTGAATCAGGCTAGAACTGGTTTTCGAATTAAAGAGCCTTCAGTATATTACAATGTGCTGTCATTTTATTACCTCAATCAATTCTGTGTGGCCTGAGGTGGAAGGAAATGAATGCTGCTTTCATTTGCAATGGGTTTATCTCTTACAGCAGGCTCTGGAAACATAACTGCAGCAATGAATTGAAAACTAAAGTTACACTTAACATTACCAATGCAGGAAATTGTTGCTCCTTAACAAAGCTGGAGATTCAAAGGGGGGAAAAAAAAGATGTGTCTATACTGTGAAAAATATACAAAATTTAACATCTGATTAAAATTAAATTTTATAGAATACTAAAGAAATACAGTTAAAGCTTGCATTCTATTAAAATAACTTTAAATGGTCCTCAGATTAAGAGAAAGAAAAAAAACCTACACTGGATGTGCTATTCTCAGTGTTTCAGAAGTACTGGACATAAATGTGTATATTTCATCTTTATCTTAGTGAAAAACCATTTCATTTCTTTTTCCTGTGCAACTAAATAGACAAGTGAATTAGGTATTAGATTAGGCTCACTGTCATTGTTACCTGATTCTAAACCACCAACAAAATAGCTTAAAAAAAAAACAACAAAAAACCTCAATGAGTAGGTATTATTTTTTGCTGTCTCCATTTTAAAGTGAGGAAATGAGGTACAGAGACATTAAGTCACACGCCCAAGTTTACACAGTTATCTGGACAATTCGATTTCAAGTCTATTCTTAGGGAGACTTTGACTAAGAGTACAGGGACATCCAGTACATGTACGAGACTAATTTTTCAGAAACTGTTTGTTTCAGAAGAAATAATGAGCAACTACCAGCATGGGAAGGAATAAAATCAAGTTCAAAGGCTTACAAGAGTATGTCAAGTGAAGACAGGGGTAGACTCCTGTGACAATACACAAACCAGCTCGCTCACATGCAAGTACTCATATAACACGAAATGTGTTCAGTCCCTGACAAAGTTTACTCTGAGGACTGTGTTGCTCTATCTAATCAATCACTGTGGACCCTTCCATAGTTTGAGTTTACTCATGATTCTGCAAAATGAGTTTAGACATCTATTTTTAGCACTAAACCTGTTTTTAATCACTAAGCAGATTTAATGACAATATAACATTATTTCTGAAGTGCTCAGTGATAGATTAATAAACGACTGGAGAAAAAGTACTAACTGGCACTAACCTGGTCATAGCTCGGCCATTAACTAGCTGAATAACCCTGAGATTCACATGAGATTACTTTTCTGAGTCTCACTTCCCTTAACTGTAAAATAAAGCACTTTAACCAGATCAACATTTTTCAAATTATTTAATAATATAAGTGCTAGTAAAATCAATTTAGTGGAAACTGATCAGCATTTTTAATGTAAAAAGAAAAGAACAAAAATTATCAGCAAGCTTTTTGTAAAATCTTTAGGTTATATGTAACAACCTATATACAATAAATCTCTGAAAAAAAAGCTGGTGAATCACTGGTCTAAATGATATCTCCTCTTCTGATCCTTAACATCCCCTAAAGGACACCAAAGAGAACTTCAGTGGTTACAAATTCATAAGATATTTATAACCTTTTATGTTATGGATCCATCTAAACTCCCAACCACTTGCTTTGTATTAAAAATATATCAGCTGAAAAGACTACATTTTCTCCATTAAACTGCTTTTACTCCTTTGCCAAAGACTGGTTGATTATGTATGTGGTGGTGGTGGTCCAGTCACTTAGTTGTGTCCAGCTCTTGCAATCCCATGGACTATAGCCTGCCAGGCTCCTCTGTCCATGGGATTTCCCAGGCATGAATACTGGAATGGGTTGCTATTCCCTTCTTCATGGAATGAAATCCTGCCACTTGCGAAAATATGGACATATCTTGAAGGTATTATGCTCAGTGAAACAAATCATATTGAGAAAAACAAATACTCGTATCATTTCATTCATATATGTAATCTGAAAAAAATGAACAAAGAAAATAAACTCAGAGACACTGAGATTTGTATCAAATCTGATAAAGGACAAGAATCTAGAATATACAAAGAACTCTAAAACTCAGCAATAAAAACAAAACAAAATTAAGATTCAGGCAAAAGATCTGAAGAGAGACAGCTCACCAAAAGATATATAGATAGAAAATAAGCACATGAAAGACGCTCAACATCTATGTCACAAGGGAACTGCAAATCAAAACAATAATGAGATATCACTACATATTTATTAGGATTGCTAAAAGGTGAAACACTGACAATACTAAATGCTAACAAACATGTGGATCAATAAGAATTCTTATTTATTATTGGTGAGAATGCAGGATGGTACAGTTGCTTTGTAAGACAGTGTGGCAAAGCTTCTTACAAAACTAAAATACTTTTACCACATGATCCAATAACCATGCTCCTTGGTTCTTCCCAAATGAGTTTATGTCCACAGAGAAACCCATACATGTATGTGTATAGCAGCTTTACTCATAAATTGCAACACCTGGAAGCAACCAAGACTGCTGTATATACAACAAACTAATTGTACTCATACACTTTCTCACCTTCAATAGGTGAGTGCATAAATCAACTGTGGTACATCCAAACATATTATATGATTCTGACTATATCACATTCTGGAAAAGGCAAATCTATGGAAATAGTAAAAAGATTTGTGGTTGCCCGAGATTTGGAAAAGGGAGGGAGGAGTAAATAGGTGGAGCATAATGGGTAATAAAACTATTCTGCATGATACTGTGATGATGGATATAATTCATTATACGTATGTCAAAATGTACAGAATGTATAAAATCAAGAGTGAACACTAATGTAAACTATGGACTTGGGGTAGTACTGATGTATCAATGGAGGTTCATCGATGGTAACAAATGTACCACTAGATGCACGATGTCACAGGCCGGGGAGGATGGTTGCACATCTGTGGAAACAGGGAGTATACAGAAACTCTGTACTCCACTCAATTTTGCTGTGAACCTAAAATGTAAAGGATAAAAAAAGAAGAAAGAAAGAAAGAAAGAAGCTATCAAGCCATGAGAAAACATGGAGAAAACTTAAATATATATTACTAAGTGAAAGAAGCCAATGTGAAAAGCTATGTGCTATGTAATTCCAACTATATGACATTCTGGAAAAGGCAAAAGGACGGTGATAGTATGAAGATCTGTGGTTCCAGGATTTTAGGGGGAGGGCAGGAAGGACAGACAGGTGGAACACAGGGGATTTGCAGGAAGCGGAACTATCCTCTATGATACTGTAATGGTAGATACATCCTATCATACATTTTCCAAAACCCATAGAATATACAACATAAAGAGTGAATCCTAATGTAAACTATGGACTTTAGTTAGTAATGATGTATCAATATTGGCTCATTAATTGTAACAAATGTACCACCCTAATACCAAATGTTAATAACAGGGGAAACTATTACTACAGTTTTACATATTACAGGTGTAGGGGCAGGAATGAGGGGCATATAGGGAACTCTGTACTTTTCACTCCATTTTTCTGTAAACCGAAAACAGCTCCAAAAAAAGTCTATTTTTAAAAAAAAGCAAAAAGCAAAAAAATTAAACCTATTAGCATTTATTAGCAGTACAATTAGTGCTTCTCAAATTATTACGCAGTTTCCCTGTACAAACTGTATATATATTCTTTCTTTCCCTGGATTCTCCCTATGCTGCTTCAAATACCAAAAAGGCCTTTGAAGTATGTTAGCACATGGTAGCATCTGGCCTCTTAACATTAGGTTTAACTTGAGGAATTTGTGTACCATAAGATGGAGTTCAAGGTGTCAATTTCCAGACAAGATTTGAAAGGTCATTCTATAATCTGCTCTATTTCCTTCTACAGTGCCGTGAAGCACACATGTTGAAATAAACTGCCATCAGCTTGGGTCCTCAAGTGACTATGATATACAGAGCTGCTCTGTCAAACTGTATTGACATGTTACTTCCATGAGAAATCAACTTGTGTTAGGTCAATAAAAATTTTGTATTTTTTCGGTGTGTGCTGCATAACCTTGTCTATCCTGATTTACATTCCTACCTTGGTTTGGTTTAGTCGCTAAGTCGTGTCTGACTCTTGCGGACCCCAAGGACTATAACCTGCCAGGCTCCTTTGTCCATGGGATTCTCCAGGCAAGAATACTGGAGTGGGTTGCCATTTCCTTCTCTAGGGGATCTTCCCAACCCAGGAATCAAACCCAGGTCTCCTGCATTGCAGGCAGATTCTTTACTGACTGAGCTATAACGGAAGCCCATATCCAACCTAATTTTTGTAATTCCATTCATATGACACATTATTCATAATCTTTTTTATTGTGAATCTTAAAAAATTTGTTTTTGAAAGCAATGTTTCTAGTCTTCTAATTCCCAGTAGTTTATCTGTAACTTCTAAAGACATTTAACACTTTAAATCTTATAATTATATTTATACGCGTGTTATCTATCCTACCAGAACATAACTTTTTAAGGGCCACATTTATGTCTGATTATTTTAGTATGTCTCAGGTACCTGGGAGAGCATGTGGCATACCTTCTGAATATTACACAGATTTTTATTCAACAAAATGAGGTTCTTATTGCAGACTTATTGGTAGGTCCATCAAGACAAAGAGCATATCTATATAAATAAAAGAGTTACTGTTTCTTATCAAATGTTACACTTCTTATCAAATATTTATACAAAATACTGAAATGGACATTTTCTTTCAGATTGTCTTTAAAATCTCAGAGAACTCTGGTGTTCTTCATTCTGGAGGAGACAGTTTCTTTTTAACTAAAAACTGTTATCTCTATTTCAAGTCAATTTACCATTATCAATAGGCACTTTAAAATGTTAACAGAAATGTTGACTGACCTAGACAGAAACAATTCTAAGAAAGGACAGTATTTTAAACATGCTGAAGAGACATTCTCTTATGTGTCTTATTCTAGGTCTTTTCTGCATATTTGGGTCATCACTGGAAGAAATTTATGTTTCAGACATCCATTTATTGCTCAAAAAAATAGCCTTGGGCATCTAAGGCAAAACTTAGAATCTGTACCACTTCTGTTGCCATTCAGTAAAATGAAAGTTTAAAAAATAATTTCAATGACAACAAATAGGAAACAAGCTAGCAGTTAAGCACTACCAGGAGTGCTTTTAAATCTATCTTTGGAAAAATCATGTGTAACATTCAGGTTCCGGTCTTAAAACAATTATGAAAAAAATAGTCTCTAAGAGTTTGCAATGTAGCTGGTAAGGAGAGCCAAGACATAAAAAGATGAATAACAATACAAAGAAACATCTACCAAATGTCAAATGAACAGTCTAGCAAAATGCAAAAGAATTTTAGTTTAGTCCTAAAGACTACTTGGAAAATCAGGATTTAGCTGAATATATCACTAAACAAACAAACAAACATGACACTCTGATGATCTCTGTAAAAGGGAGAGGGAAGGGAGTGGGGAGAGGGGAGAGAGACAGTGAGACAGGAACAGATATATCTGGAATATTAGCATGAGGCCAGATGATAGACAGCCTTGAAAGTCCAGGATAAAACTCTGACGTCTGTCAGTTTTCACCGTCCACCACAGAGCAGTGGGCAATGAAGAGCTTCTTTGAGTTTTGCAACTTGGAAGGACAGGTGACAAGTGATCTTTCAAAGGAATGATTGGAAAAACCTTGTAGGGGGACTTGGTGAAAACGGAAACTTAGATTTTGAAGAGAAAGATTTTTGGAATAAAGAACAAAAGTAAGTGACATATGTATTTTTCTTCTGAAAAGAAAAGAAATAAGAGATTGAGGTATTTTGAAAGTAACAAAAGACTTTCTAAGGTTGGGATGTGATAAGATAAGGTTATGGCCCCTTTTTCCCTCAGTAAAGTAAGAGACAGAGTTATCTAGAATAAAATGAGGGTGCTGTAAATAAAACTGAGACTTGACAAATGTGGCAAATATCAGAAATAACTGCTAAAAGAAATCTGATAAGGAACTCATAAAAAACAGCAATGAGGCTTGGTTTAACTTAGGAACCATAAAATTTGTAGTGAATCTAAGTCTACAAATTCCTCCAGTTATTTTTAGGCAGAAGAGAGAAGAAAAAAAAAACAATACATTTAAGACGAAACAATATTGTGAATGCAGAGAAAGTTAATGAATTATAACAGAGGACTCTGTTTTTTAAAAGTATCCATTAAAATGCCAAATCAT
Organism: Bos indicus x Bos taurus; assembly: GCF_003369695.1. NCBI lineage: Eukaryota > Metazoa > Chordata > Mammalia > Artiodactyla > Bovidae > Bos > Bos indicus x Bos taurus. The sequence goes on from NC_040079.1 coordinate 100,497,858, forward strand.
AGCTTCAAAAAGGAGAGGTAGATAAAATCAGAAAGAAGATGATGTTCTGGGGGTCTTGAGAAGAAGAAACTGGCAGAAAGTGAAGAAGTGGACAAATTAAGAAAAAAGAATGATGGTTTTGAGTCATGATGATTTGAGAATGATTTGACCTTCTCACACAAAATGACTAAATAAAGGGCAGGTGAAATTTTCTCTCTCAGTCTCTCATAAAAAGTCTAAAATTTCATGTTTTCAAAATATTCACTGATAATATACTTTAGAAAGTATTGTCTTCAAAGACTCATACATACAAAGATTCATCAAAGGAGAAGCTTGAAGAATGAGGAAAAGTGAGATTGGAGAGTAAGGATTTCTTTAAAAGATATACTCCATAGGAAGTCAATATATGAGACAGTCTTTCTGAAAAGTATTCAGAGTGTTTGTTCTTAGGAGTCCCAAGGACACTGAGATTGGTGGGAGATGCTTTTGAAGCGTATTCAGAGACCCTGTCCCCTCGGAGTTTTGAGGGACACTCAGATGAGCATCTATCTAGTTGTAAAGGCAGAGCAGCAAAGATGCAGTCCTGCAGGGGGAATGACTGCTCTTCTTAGCTTACAGGACAAATGAGAAAGACCCATGAAAGAGAGCAAGACTCTGTTGTTTAGAAAGGGATCCAGCCAAACAGGGACAGTCTAGTGGGAGTGTGCCTATGCCAATCAGGGAGGAGCCAAAAGACTAAAGACTTAAAAACTTCAGAAAATGAGTTCTGTGTAGCCCACTGAAGAACACCTCTCTCACTTCAAGGAAACAGCAGTAGGGAAGCCCTAAGCAGTGAGGAACCACTAAAACCTCACAAAAGGAAGCAGGCACAGGAGTCAAAGTCCAGGATGTGCCCTTTTCAAACTGTAAACTTCCCAGCTTAAAGCAGGACGCTGGTGAGAGGAGAAACTCTGAACTGCTTGAGAGTCTGAAACCTTCACATTAAATTGGAGTGGATTTTCTATATTAAAAAAGAGAACTATTATTAATAATACCTCAGAAGACTGGAAAAGCCGCAAGTCACCCAAAAGAAGAAAATTCATCAGAGCTTGTTTAAAGGTACTGGAATGAAAAAAAATAAGTTGCTTTCTATGGGGATCTTGTTGAACTCAGGGACAAAATTTACTTGGACTGGACTAAAAAGGAAAATCAGCCTTTTAAAAATAGTAGTCTGGATAGTCCACACATTTAAGATAGAGAACAGATATGACCATTTCTGTTGTCTCCTTTTATATTCTTTATTTAATGTTGTTTAACGGTGTCTGTTTCAGACTGCAGGATTTCCATGCCACAACCCCTCAAATTGCCATGGTGCGTTATTAAAAAAAAAAAAAGCAACGAACTCTGTTTGGTCTTATTAGGGAGGTTCGCGCTGAGTTTTCCAAGTTTGCTGGCATGTTGAGTGCAGCACTTTCACAGCAAAATCTTTCAGGTTTTGAAATAAATCAACTGGAATTCTACCACTTCCACTAGTTTTGTCCATGGTGATGCTTTCTAAGGCCCACTTGATTTTGCATTCCAGGGTGTCTGGCTCTGGGTGAATGATCACACCATTGTGGTTACCTGGGTCATGAAGATCTTTTCTGTATAGTTCTTCTGTGTATTCTTGCAACCTCTTCTTAATATCTTCTGCTTCTGTTAGGTCCATACCATTTCTGTTCTTTATTGTGTCCATCTTTGCATGAAAAGTTCCCTTGGTATCTCTATTTTTCTTGAAGAGATCTCTAGTCTTTCCCATTCTATTGTTTTCCTCTATTTCCTTGCATTGATCACTGAAGAAAGCTTTCTTATCTCTCCTTGCTATTCTTTGGAACTTGACATTCAAATGGGTCTATCTTTCCATTTCTCTCTTCTTTTCTCAGCTATTTTTAAGGCTTCCTCAGACAGCCACTTTGCCTTTTTGCATTTCTTTTTCTTGGGGATGGTCTTGATCACTGCCTCTTGTACAATGTCAGGAACCTCCGTCCATAGTCTATCAGATCTAATCCCTTGAATCTATTTGTCACTTGAACTGTATAATCATAAGGGATTTGATTTATGTCATACCTGAATGGTCTAGTGGTTTTCCCTACTTTCTTCAACTTCAGTCTGAATTTGGCAATAAGGAGTTCATGATCTGAGCCACAGTCAGCTCCTGGTCTTCTTTCTGTTGATTATATAGAGCTTCTCTATCTTTGGCTGCAAAGAATATAATCAATCTGATTTTGGTGTTGACCATTTGGTGATGTCCATGTGTAGAGTTTTCTCTTGTGTTGTTGGAAGAGGGTGTTTTTTATGACCAGTGCGTTCTCTTGGCAAAACTCTGTTAGCCTTTGCCCTGCTTCATTAAGTACTCCAAGGTCTAATTTGCCTGTTACTCCAGTTATCTCTTGACTTCCTACTTTTGCATTCCAGTCCCCTATAATGAAAAGGACATCTTTTTTGGGTGTTTGTTCTAGAAGTTCTTCTAGGACTTCATAGAACCATTCAACTTCAGCTTCTTCAGCATTACTGGTTGGAGCATTAACTTGGATTACTGTGCTATTGAAAGGTTTGCCTTGGAAACGAACAAGAGGAAAACTCAGCAGTGGCCACAGGACCAGAAAAGGTCAGTTTTCATTCCAATCCCAAAGAAAGGCAATGCCAAAGAATGTTCAAACTACCACACAATAGCACTCATATCACATACTAGCAAGGTAATGCTCAAAATTCATCAACTCAGGCCTCAACAGTACGTGAATAGTGAACTTCCAGATGTTCAAGTTGGCTTTAGGAAAGGCAGAGCAACCAGAGATCAAGTTGCCAAAATCTGCTGGATCATCAAAAAAGCAAGAGAGTTCCAGAAAAACATCTACTTCTGCTTTACTGACTATGCCAAAGCCTTTGACTGGGTGGATCAAAACAAACTGTGGAAAATTCTTCAAGAGATGGGAATACCAGACCACCTGACTTGTCTCCTGAGACACTTGTATACAGGTCAAGAAGCGACAGTTAGAACTGGACATGGAACAATAGACTGGTTCAAAATTGGGAAAGGAGTAGGTCAAGACTGTATATTGTCACCCTGCTTATTTAATTATATGCAGAGTACATCATGAGAAATACTGGGCTGGGTGAACCACAAGCTGGAATCAAGATTGTTGGGAGAAATATCAATAACCTCAGATATGCAGATGACACCACCCTTATGGCAGAAAGCGAAGAACTAAAGAGCCTCTTGATGAAAGTGAAAGAGGAGAGTGAAAAAGTTGGTTTAAAACTCAACATTCAGAAAACTAAGATCACAGCATCTGGCCCCTTACTTCATGGCAAATAGATGGGGAAACAATGGAAACAGTGAGAGACTTTATTTTTGGGGAGCTCCAAAATCATTGCAGATGTTGACTGCAGCCATGAAATTAAATGACGCTTGCTGCTTAGGAGAAAAGCTATGATCAACCTGGACAGCATATTAAAAAGCAGAGAGGTTACTTTGCTGACAAAGGTCCATCTAGTCAAAGCTATTGTTTTTCCAGTAGTCATGTACAAATGTGAGAGTTGGACTATAAAGAAAGCTGAGCACTGAGGAATTGATGCTTTTGAACTGTGGTGTTGGAGATGATTCTTGAGAGTCCTTTGGATTACAAGGAGATCAAACCAGTCAATCCTAAAGGAAATCCTGAATATTCTTGGAAGGACTGATGCTGAAGCTGAAGCTGAAGCACCAATACTTTGGCTACCTGATGTGAATGAGAACAGGCTCATTGGAAAAGACCCTGATGCTGGGAAAGAATGAAGGCAGGAGGAGAAGGGGATGACAGAGGATGAGATGGTGGGATGGCATCACTGATTCTATGGACATGAGCTTGAGCAGGCTCCGGGAGTTGGTGATGGACAGTGAAGCCTGGAGTGCTGCAGTCCACAGGGTTGCAAAGAGTTAAGACACAACTGAGTGACTGAACTGACTGAGGGAGGTTTCTATCTTAGGGGAGCTTTTTACTGATGAAGGAACATAATACAGTTGATAAATATATAGAATGTCATGTTTCCAAATGCTGTTCTCACTAAGTCTGGGAAAAACAAGAAGAGGTGAAAGACTACGAAAAAAGAGAAAACTGGAGGATTTGGGAACCGCAGTCATGAATAAACAAAAGTTTATCTCACAGCAAAAATTAGACCATGAGTAGCAGAACTCAAAAGCAGCAGTCAAAGAGAAAAGGAGAATAAGATTATACTTTATATAGTATTTATGGTGTAAACAGGGTAAAGCTTCCACATCTTCACTAAATGTCACAGGGAAAGGGTTGGGAGATGTCTAAATTATATATCACTTTGTCTTCTTCAAAAGAGAAAATAAAACTTTCTAAAAATATCTACTTCACTCATAATCCTAAAATGGCATCAAGTGGAGATAAATTGACTTTAATGGTAAGTAAACTAATGACTGGATCCTGGAATAAAGTTTGAATTGAGTTATTTAAGTAACAATTTTTTTCTTGAAAACAGTTGCATTAAAATAAGAAAATAATGCTGAAACATCTCATGTTCATGATTTGCTTTAGACTATATTATATTATATATATTACTATATATCCTCTTATTATCTATATATCTTACTGGCTTCCCTGGTGGCTCATATGGTAAAGTATCTGCCTGCAATGCAGGAAACTCAGGTTCGATCCCTGGATTGGGAAAATCCTTTGGAGAAGGAAATGGCAACCCACTCCAGTATTCCATGGAGAATTCCATGGACAGAGGAGCCTGAAGAATTCCATGGACAGAGGAGCCTGGCAGGCTAGACAGTCCGTAGGGTCACAAAGAGTGAGATACCACTGAGTGACTAATGTACACACACACACCTTATATATCTATGCTTCAGAAACTGGATCACAGATATCTGCTAATCTATATTTTAAAAACAGAATTTTAGAATACTATTTTTGTCTTTAGAAGTTGAAAAAATAGTCGAGTCCCTCAGGAACACAAAAGTGAACTGAAAAAAATGCTCTGATGCATTTTGAACTTTTCAAAGTGATTCTTAAAAAATTTTAACCTCTATAGGCATACCTTAAAGAGTTTTCAAACCAGCGAAGCAGATAATTATTTGTAGCCATTATCGAAGGTACATTTAACAAAAAACCAACTTAACTTCAATGACAATATAACACTGCAACATAAACCTTTAAGAAACCTTCAGAGAAAACATTAAAATAGATTGCATCTTAGGTGACCAGAGTTTAAATTTAGCATATGAATATGGTCCAAAGGAAAAAAGAGAAAATTTTATTAAAGCTAGCTAAAATAACCTATAGAAGTCTGAAATCACAAAAGAATGTAGATGGCTGAGCTAGATCACAGGTCAAGATACAGTGGAATAAAAAGCTACATAGATGGATCTTTATCTGTCAAGAAGAAATGAAACATTTTTAAACATTTTATAGATGAGGTAACAATTTCATACTTTTTGGTTAAAGAACAACAAAAGAATTAACAAAAGAACTAACCCATATGAGTCTAAACTGCATAATAAATAGTTTTGATCTACTGACAAACAAGGTATTTGTTTTTGAATAAGATTTTTTACTGTAAAATTACGTTACCATTGAAAAAATATACAAAACCTTCTAGTTTATGCATAAAGTGGCTTACATGGTACAAATCCAAATATTCGTAAACTATCTTTGCAAAATGATTGCACGTGGTTGGTTTTAGTTTCTCTTTACAGTACAGACTTTCAGACTTTTACAACTCATGACATACATTAGGCAGTAATATTTGACTCAGCTAAAACACAGTGCTTAATGCCTAATAAAACTTTTTTTTCACTTTTAGATCCCTTCCCTCACTTCCCTCCAACTACAGTAGATTAGATTCTGCCAGGACCACATAAATCATCTATGTTGTCAAGCGGCAGCTCCCTAAACATAGACACTTATTTCACTGAATTTTATAAAGGAAGGGCCTTGAGGAATTATAGTCCATCTTTTAATACTTTATAGAAGAAACATCTTTAATTTATTTATTTAAGAATTACCTTAAGTCTCCTATTCATTAAAAAGATCAGAACAGATCCCATTTAACAAACACTTTTCCTTTTCCTATTACTACCAGTGTTTATTTGTAAAAAAAAAAAAATTAACTGAGTTTCTATATGATGAAAATCTAAAGTGGCTTCAGGACAAAATCTAATTTGAGAACCTCTTGCAACAAGGAATAGAGAATCAAATTTCTAAAACAAGGCTTTGAATCAGGCAGATCTGGGTTTGAATCACTGTTATACCACATATTTGCTGTGTAAAACCCAACTTCTTTGAACCTCATCTTTTTTAATCTACAAAAAGGGGCTGAAAAATAGTAACTACCATAAAACCAGTAATATATCATATAGTGAGGATTAAATGAGATTATACATTTTAAGTGCTTACATAATGCTAGGCACATAGAGGTACTCAATGAATATTAATTACTATTATTACTAGTAGGGTGTTCTTTTTTATTTTTAAAATGTTCATTTTTTTGACTCATAAACTACACTGAGAGTCTATCTGAGCAAAAAAAATACTGTACAGTACTTTAAAAATCTCATTAGAAAAGAGTATTTAACACTATGGGAAATTGTCATATAATGCAGTTACATGCAGGTAATTTTTAGTATTTTTCTTTCTGTTTTTAAAATTTTCCAAATACTCTACAAAAACCATGCATTACATCTGTAAAAAAAATTTTAAAACACACAAAAGATATGTAATTCTTTTTTCTGACTTCAAATTTCTTCAGAAAAGTAGAGCCAGAGAATAAAAAAAGGAGAAAAAAAAAGAGTAAGAAACATGAATTTTTTAAAGCAAGATTTATATAAAGGATATTAGTTTTATTACACTAAAAATTTGCTATTTTGAATTACTACTCTCTAGCTTTAAAGTTAAACAAAACTCAAATACAGTCTGACACCTCAATTATATTTAATCATATCTTCACACTAATATTTCACCTGGAGATCAAGCTGTTGTGTATTCTTCTAGTTAAGCATATTCTATTCAAGCTTTATAGTAAAGGGAGACTATGCTGCTGCTAAGTCGCTTCAGTCGTGTCCGACTCTGTGCGACCCCACAGAGGGCAGCCCACCAGGCTCCCCCATCCCTGGGATTCTCCAGGCAAGAACACTGGAGTGGGTTGCCATGTCCTTCTCCAATGCATGAAAGTGAAAAGTGAAAATGAAGTCGCTCAGTCGTATCCGACTTTTAGTGACCCCATGGAGGGCCCATCAGGCTTCTCCATCCATGGGATATTCCAGGCAAGAGTACTGGAGTGGGGTGCCATTGCCTTCTCTGAAATGGAGACTATAAGATAATGGAAATGGCCAAATAACACTTATTTTTTGTAAATGTAATATAAATTTATCATTACATTATGTCCTAATTATTAGATTGAAAGATAATATTTTAAAAGAAAGAAACTTTCTCTCTCTTGATTAACATTAACTCAGAGAAAGTAAGTAGATGGATCATTAATCTTAAGTCCCAGGTATTCCTGTAGCAAAACTGGTACGGTAGTGACCCTTAGGTTTGGATGCTATCACCTGCAGAGTGAGAAAAGACAGTGAGAACAGGCAAAAGAAGCTTATCAAAAGGCAAAAAAAAAAGTCTGATAAAAGGGAGAGAAAACCAGAAGAAAACAGGTGCACTGAAGGCAAAGATGTATGTGTTTAGCCGCTCAGTCATGTCCGACTTTGCGACCCCATAGACTGTAGCCCACCAAGTTCTTCTGTCCATGGTGATTCTCTAAGGCAAGAATACTGGAGTGGGTTTGCCATTCCTTCCTCCTGGGGATCTTCCCAACCCAGGGATCAAACCCAGGGCTCCCACATTGCAGGTGGATTCTTTACTGTCTGAGCTACCAGGGAAACCTAAAGGCAAGGAAGGAGTTTGTAAAAAAGAAGTACAACAGTATCAACAGCTATATAAAAGTAGAAAAAAATATGAAGCTGAGTAACAGGAAGATTGATGGGGACAAAGAGAATCGGTAGCTCAGAGAAGATCCCTGAGATACTGCTGGACAATTCCAGAATGAGCAAAGAAGAAAGGGAATATTACAGATACTACAGCACTGAACCTAACTCAGTCTATCTTGAACCTGCTTGTCAGGTTGAAAGAAAGTCCCATTAGAGAAGAATAAAGTCTGAGAATGAATGATATTCTGTAGGTACAATAAGTGAATACTTCAGAGACAAAACTGTGTGTAAGGAATTTAAAAGAAATTAGGGTCAAAGAAGGTTCTTTGACCCGAGGTTCTTAAACGTTAGTAAGTAAGTATAATTATCACCTGTGGTGCTTATAATAATGCTGATTGCTGGGCGTCATTCCAGGAATATTGATTTAGCACATCTGCATGGGCCCTCCACACTGCCTATTTAACAGTACTTTGAAAGTGAAAGTGAAAGTCACTCAGTCATGTCTGACTCTTTGTGACCCCATGCAGTCCACAGAATTCTTCAGGCCAGAATACTGGAGTGGGTAGCCTGTTCCCTTCTTCAGGGGATCTTCCCAACCCAGGGATCCAACCCAGGTCTCCCACATTGCAGGCAGATTCTTTACCAGCTGAGTCACAAGAGAAGCCCAAGAATACTAGAGTAGGTAGCCTATCTCTTCTCCAGCAGATATTCCCAACCCAAGGTCTCCTGCATTGCAGGCAGATTCTTTACCAACTGAGCTATCAGGGAAGCCCTAACAGTACTTTAGATGACCCTAATGCAGATGTTTGTAGGCTATACTTTGAAGGGAAATCACTGAAATTTGGGCTAGGCAGATTGACAAATGATGAAAATCTCAAATTATAATATCAAAATCAGAAGTTCAAGAATTTTTTTTTAAGACTAGCATATTTGATATTCCCAGAAGAGATATTCTACTTTTAAAGTTACATGAAGGTAAACAAATATAGACATTTATAAACTATTATTAAGAATGTATATTATTAATGGTTTCTTCCACTGAGAATCAGGGAAGCAGGTGGCAGAGAGAGAGAGAGAAAGGTATGAGGTGTCAAGTCAGGGTTCTTAGGAATTTACATGTATAAATCACTGCCCTTTAACTTAAACAAATAAAGCATGTATTAAATTCTACCTTTTTGAGAGAAAGGCATTAGTAGCATCTGAGAATGAGTACAAATTTACTTATTTACTTCATGGGAAGCTTTCTTTTGGCACAAATGTTTGTGAGACATATTGAAGGCACATAATCATTTTACGGAATTCTAAATGTATTTACACAGTTGCCCTAAAAGTTAATAACTTTAATTTCCAGGTACCACAAGGAATGTAAAAATGATGGCCCAGAACTCCCCACATTTCCATCCTTAAAGGTACGGCAACATTTATGTGAAAAAAGAGTATGTTGCCTGTCCCTGATGCTTCAGATGGTAAAGAATTTCCCTGCAATTTGAGAGATCCAGGTTTGATCCCTGGGTCAGGAAGAGCCAGTGGAGAAGGAAATGGCAACCCACTCCAGTATTCTTGACTGGATAATCCCATGGACAGAGGAGCCTGGTAAGCCACAGTCCATAGGATTGCAAAGAGTCAGACATGACTGAGTGACTAACATTTTTACTTTATTTCTCTAAAAGCTATTTGTTAGGCTTGATGAGTCTTTTGTTACCAAACCACATACACCTTGATAAAGTAAATTCATAAGTTATCTTACAACTATCTTCAGTAGTTTGCTACTTTTCAATTTTATTTACTTTTTACTTTCATCTCAGTTTCAAGTTTATAGCTTTCATGACCTTGACATGGAAATAATATTCCTCCAGTCTATGGGAAATTTCTTTGATATTTCTTCACCTATTAACAAAACATGATTTTGGTTAAAAACACTTTTCCCTAAAAAAGAACTCTTGCCTGTATCCGTTATGTCTTAGACATGACCTTACTCTATTTAGTGTAGAACTCTGAGAAAAGAAAAATTTTTTACTTGGAATGTGTAAAGATAATATATAAAACACAGCAAACTGCTCTTCAGATTACTTAAAAAAAATTCTACAGTTGAAAAATCAGACCATTATCACTGATTTTGAACCCTTCTCTCCACAGCTAAAATGACTGCTTATTTTTAAGAAGTCATTAAGAAAACGTGTTATTTACTGACCACATACACCTTGATAAAGTAAATTCTAAATATTGCCACTAAACTTTTCACAAATGAGCAACCTGAAACTCACATTAAGTGAAGCAACTTGCTGAAGGTCACAAACATTGTAAATAGTTATTAATAATATCTGAACTCAGTTTGCTTCTTTTCAAAGCTTATAAAGCTCTTACCTCTACATCACGCTGCATACTTCAACTTTCTGTACATTTTAAATTACTCTACTTTCTTACTCAACAATGACTCAGTTTATAACTCTAAACCTCATGGCAAATTTTTATGGAAAAAAGAAATATTATCACCTTTTTAAAGAAACAAGCTACTTGTAGATACACATTCTAATTTCAGAATGTCAAAAATGAGCGTGTTAACTTTGGTTTCCTCAGGGTATGTGCCTAGTGCATACATAGAGAATCTAGAAAGACAGTACTGATACTTGCAGGGCAGCAGCAGAGATACAGACACAGACAACAGACTTATGGACACGGGGTAGTGGGGAGGAAGGAGACAGTGGGGCACAGGGAGAGAGCAACATGGAACCTTATATACTACCATATGTAAAACAGACAGCCAATGGGAATTTGCTGTATGACTCAAGGAACTCAAACCAGGTATCTGTAACAACCTAGATGTGTGGGATGGGGAGGAAGGTGGGAGGGAAGCTCAAGAGGGAGGAGACATAGGTATGCCTACGGCTGATTCATGCTGATGGTCCACAGAAACCATACAATTATTGTAAAGCAATTATCCTTCAATTAAAAATAAATTTAATTTTTAAAAATGAGTCTTATAATGTAACATAGCCAATGTAACACAGGACACTAACCCTTAATTTTTAGTTTCTTTTTAATCTTGATAGGATTCTAGCAGAAAATCAAAGTTAGAATGCTTAAATATATTTGATATCAGAACTCAATTTTACTGGCTATCAGAGTTCATACATTTAATTCTCTTCAGTCAATTCAGTAGCTCAGTCATGTACGACTCTTTGTGACCCCATGGACTTCAGCATGCCAGGCTTCCCTTAATTCTCTTACCTTAGATTTAAAGAAGTCTAAGTTTTAGATAGCATATTAAAAAGCAGAGACACTGCTTTGCCAACAAAGGTCCATCTAGTCAAGGCTATGGTTTTTCCAGTGGTCATGTATGGATGTGAGAGTTGGACTGTGAAGAAAGCTGAACGCCGAAGAATCGATGCTTTTGAACCGTGGTGTTGGAGAAGACTCTTGAGAGTCCCTTGGACTGCAAGGAGATCCAACCAGTCCATTCTGAAGGAGATCAACCCTGGGATTTCTTTGGAAGGAATGATGCTAAAGCTGAAACTCCACTACTTTGGCCACCTCATGCGAAGAGTGGACTCATTGGAAAAGACTCTGATGCTGGGAGGGATTGGGGGCAGGAGGAGAAGGGAACGACAGAGGATGAGATGGCTGGATGGCACCACTGACTCGATGGACGTGAGTTTGAGTGAACTCCGGGAGATGCTGATGGACAGGGAGTCCTGGCGTGCTGTGACTCATGGGGTCACAAAGTGTCAGACACAACTTAGCAACTGAACTGAACTGAACTGAAGTTTTATGCAAAAGGTTACTTCTGAAACCACAATACATAGGTTAGAAAGACAATTCTTCAAGAAATAAGTAACTCTATAAAATGATGAAATGGTAAAACTAAATGTTTAAATTAGAAGAAAGTAACTATATAAATATAATTGTATGTACATCTAGAATACATGATCTCTCTGTTTTTTGAAGCTAGAATTTAAGCCTTTCCTATTATTCAGGTGTTCCTTTCACAACTCTGAGAATGGGCTTGCTTAATTCAATTAAGACCATCAGTTTGCAATGAACAATGTCTTTCACACTCACATTATACATGAATACTAGAATAGTAAGTTTACATAATTAATATATTCTGCATTCCTCCTTGGTATATTATATAACCCCAAATTAATGTTTCAAATGCTGGGCTAGTAAGGTAAAAATATTCTTATTAACTTGTTAAAAGTTGTAATGAAGTATCCTTCAGCTTAGCCACCAGATTTTTAGTAGGTAACTTTTCCTCCAAAATAAAAACAAAATTTTTTGAAACCAAAGGATAGAATGAAGTTAGTGATCTCTAAATGATATTCCTATATATGGCACCCTACTGCACTTTATTTATCTTGGTTGATTCAGTTTCTCATTATACGGTATTCCATAAGAGGGTTCATAGCATGTTATTTAAACATATCAAACCCGCATACCATCTGAATTAGAAAATGGCTTGGTTTTCCAAGTTTGTAGAACGTGTAACTTAAAAGGTGATTTAGTTTTTCCAATTTTTCAAAATATTGAGAGAAAACATTTGTGTATTTTAGAGGTCCTAATCATTTTCTTTTTCTGTAAATATGATGCTGAGATATATAAAAATGTATGTCATAAAAACTAACAAACTTTACCAGAGGAAAGAAATCCTATTTTTGAAAAGGTTCTTAAGGATTACCTGACCATAACTTATTGGGATATGCCAGTGTGATTCATGTGCACTGCAGAGTTCACATGAAAATTATCCTAGATTACAGAATTAACAGATCAGTGTAGATTCCAATTCTGTTACAAAGAATAACCATAAACAATCTGTTTTGGTGCAAATTGTTACTTGATAAAAATATTATCTGGAGATAGGGTTCAGAAACATGTCTAAGACAGTCAAGTAAACAATTTTTTTGAGCAGGCAATAATGACCAATAAAATGTTCAGTTCAGTACATAAATGTTCAATTTAAATAAATAAAGCACACTACTACAGTTGGTATTGCGCTTAAAAAAATTAGTGTGTTTTATTTGTTTAAATTGAATGTTGATATAATAAATTGAACTTTTTATTGATCATTACTGCCGGCTCAAAAAGCAGTTTACTTGATTGTCCTAGACATGCTTATGAACCCTATCTTCAAGTAATATTTTTACCAAGTAACAATTTTCAGCAAAACAAAGATTGTTAATGCCCTGGTGGCTCAGATGGTAAAGAATTTGCCTGTAATGCAGGAGACCCAGGTTTGATCCCTGGATCTGGAAGATCCCCTGGAGAAGGGATTGGCTACCCATTCCAGTATTCTTGCCTGGAAAATTCCATGGACAGAGGAATCTGGCAGGCTACAGTTCAGGGGGTGGTAAATAGTCGGAGATGACTAACTGAACAACTTTCACTTTCACTTTTTACCAACTATAGTTAGAATTGTTAATGGTTATTACTTTTTATCAAAATCACAAAACACTGCTACTAGTCTCAAAGTACTTGATAAAAATATTATCTGAAGCACTCTATTACAAATTAAGACTTAAAAGACATTTATACAATTATGCCTGCCAGGGAAAATTCTAGAGTAACCAGCAACTGCCTGAATTTAGCCTAGGTTAAGGTACAAGATCTACTGGAAGTGTGTGGGAATCTAGCAAAGAGGAAATCTGAAGTTTAAATATTTAACTAGCTATCATGAAGGATAACCAGTTTTAATTCTCAGACTTTTAGTAAGTCTACAAACTACCAGATTTGTTCTATGGGATTCTAATTTAGGATACTATGTAAACAACTTTTCTCTAGACTTCACATAACTGTATCAGTAAAAAGGAAAATCAAAACTCAGGAAAGTTTGAAAAAACGTATTGTTATAACCACTAACATCATATAAGTTCTAGAAGAATACTAAATTAAGATGGTTAAGTGGTGTAAGTTTTACCTGAAAATGACTTCTCTGTCAACCATGCTAAATTTAGAAACTTAAAATCTAACCTAATGCCAGATAAAATCCCAGAGGTCAAATGAATAGCAAAAATATTAAAAAGTCCTCTTTTATGGGTCAGTTATACAATTCAAATTTAGAAGAACTTTAAAGGATAACTCATTTTAATTTTATATTTTTCATAAATCTTCATAATACATAAAGCTCAGACATTCAATTTTCAATATCACCAGGTTCAATTAAATGTGCTTGTTTAATGTATTGTGGCAAGATACTCCTTGGAGAGATTGTTCTGTGCAGTTCTTAAAGAATCAAAATTCTCAATGACTATTTTATTTGCTAATAAATATTCAACATGTCATTTTGACACAAGAATTTCAGTTATAGAATTCTAGCTGCTCAATGCAAAAAAAAAGTGAAAAATGAAACAAAAATTGAAAAAAAAAAAGCATGCTTCCCTACTCAGGGATTTCTAACACAAATGATTATCAAAAAGTACCGCATTTGCCTGAGCTAATGTGTCATAAATTTGCAGTTCCAGAAAATCTTCCATATGGATTTAGATGAGATTTTCATGCATATGAATTCAACATATTACCACTAAAAAGAGTACTAGAAAGATGAAATAAGAGTGAACCAAATGGAAGTCTCAAGCTAAGGCAGCTCATTTTGTAGTACTCAGGTAATCATCTGTCATGTATACCCTTTGGCTTTTCACAAAACACAGCATGAACAGGGATGAAAAGCTAGAATCATAACTGGCACAGTCACTGTAAAATATATGATGTGTATTTAAATCTTCAGTGGCACTGGTGAATATATATATTCTTTCAAAAGGATTTTATTCATGTTCATTTAACCCTATCAAAATATCCTCATTTGGGGTGTTTTAGTACAAAGCAGTTGTTGAGATCTATATCAAGTATACCCTAAAAAAGAGAGACTAATGAATTGTGCCCTATATTAATGTGGAATAAGAGAGAGAGGGATCAAATAAATACAATTAGAAATGAAAAAGGAGAAGTTACAATGGAAACCACTGAAATACAAAGGATTGTAAGAGAGTACAATAAGCAACTATATGCTAATAAAATGGACAACCTAGCAGAAACAGACAAGTCTTCATAAAGGTACAATCTCTTATGACTAAACCAGAAAGAAATAGAAAAGAAAATATGAACAGGCCCATCATAAATACTGATATTGAAGTTGCCATTAAAAAACTCCCAACAGACAAAGTCTTAGACCTGATGGCTTCACGGATGAATTATACCAAACATTTAAAGAAGAATTAACCTATCCTTCTGAAACTCTTTCGGAAAATTGCAGAGGAAGGAACACTCCCAAACTCATTCTAGGAGGCCATCATTACCCTGATATCAAAATTGGATAGAGATATCACAAAAAAATAAAATTACAGACCAATATCACTGATGAACATAGATGCAAAACTCCTCAACAAAATACTAGCAAACCAAATGCAACAATACATTAAAAGGATCATACACCATGATCAAGTAGGATTTATCCCTGGGATGCAAGGATTTTTCAATATCCGCAAATCAATCCGTGTGAATACCACATCAACAAATCTAAGAATAAAAGCAATAACAGTAGAGAAAAGGAGCAAAGAAAAACTGGAGATATATTTAAGGAAACACCTGTACAAGATTCTGTGACTAGCAAATGTACAAGCTAGTCCTTGTACAAGCAAGTGACTGACTGTCTATTTGGGACAGGATGAAGAAAACCTGAAGATGAATTCAGGTATTTGGCTAGGGAGAATGGATGAAAGTAAGGATGGAAGAAAAAATAAAAGATGGGTGAGGCAGAGAAGTAAGAACAAAATGCACTGATTTTCCAGGCATACAGCATTCAATGGCAACAGTATTTTCACAACATAGCAAAGCACAAGGGGAAAAACCTAATGCTGGTAACTGGTAGGAATGAACTAGCCCCACTGAATACAAACACGTCACATTGTCCTGGGTAGCTACTGCCTTAGTTAAGTATCTTTGAAGCATAATCTGTAGAAGAAAATGTTTTGTGCGTGTGTTTGTATGTATGTGTATAGATTTGTCTCTCCATGTGTGTTACATGTAACATTTATATCTGAGCCCATGTAGATGGTCATTTTTCAAGAAACCTAGTGATTACCTATGGGCTTCCCTGGTGGCACAGACAGTAAGGAATCTGCCTGCATGGAGGGAAACCTGGGTTCGATCCCTGGGTCGGGAAGACCCCTTGGCGAAGGAAATGGCACCCTATTCCAGTATTCTTGCCTGGAGAATCCCATGGACAGAGGAGCCTGGCAGGTTATAGTCCATGGGGTCGCAAAGAGTTGGACACGACTGAAGCGACTATCAGCAGCAGTGACCTAGATATGAAGGACTGATAAGGCAGAGACAGTCTTATATCACACTTTGTGGGTTTGGATAGAATAAAAGTAATTTTATATACAAATATTGAATCATTATGTTGTATATCTGAAACTAACATAATGTAAGTCAATTATATCTCAGTTAAAAAATCATTCTGTTAGGTAAATTGTTATTAAATCAATATCATTAATTATATATTATTATTAATATACTTGGGTATATTTTATCTTTCATGAGCTAGAACTTTATATCATGGATTGAGATATGATGAATCTTGTTCGACTTTTGTGTTTACATAATTTCATTTCTGTGAAAGTGAAATTAAAAGCAATAGGCAGGACTAGTGACAGAAGATTCTTGCTCTCATAAAGCTTACGGAAGAAGAAAACCCGTTACTTCAAAGACAAAGTCATATACAAATACATTATGTTGCTCAGAGTATGCATGGCAGTATTTTAGAGCTTCCACTAGTAGGCAAAAATTTAGAGACAATGTTTTAACAGTTAAATAATGTATAAGTGCAATGCATTTTCAAGCACATTTTCAACTACACACCCATACCTTATACAATAATTTATTACACTGGAGTCAAATGTTTATAATAAAGTTAAGACTTCTTGGATTAATAGTCCTATCATATATACGTATTTATGGCTATTAACAATTTTATACTCACTTGCCCCCACCTAAATTTATTGGCAACTGATTCCTTTCTCCTGGCAATAACTATTTCTACCTTAGCTTTTCATATCATTATAATATATGAACATGGCAAATATACCTAGTATTAACTAAAAAATATCATTCCACCAAAGCCAGAGGAGAATAAAGGACAAGCAAAACATATTAACTTTTATTCTGGATTTCTTTTAGGCCCCCAAATGATACTAATTTTTTGACAGATGTTAATATACTGCTTTCTTAGTTTGAGAGTTTCTGCAGCAATTTACTGAATTGTAAACCGGACATTATCAATGTTTTCTTCTTGGAACCCAATACTAGTCAACACCTCACAAGGGAAAATGTAAACAGAAATTTACTACCTGCTGGTCAGGAATGAAAGTTTTCAAAGTGAGCAAAACAGAGTTGATTTAACACAAGTATCCAAAGGAATGAATTCGGCTTCCCTGGAGGTGCTAGTGGTAAAGAACCCTCCTGTCAGTGCAGGAGACATAAGAGATGCAGGTTCAATCCCTGGGTTGGGTAGATCCCCTGGAGAAGGGTAATGCAACCCACTCCAGTATTCTTGGCAGGAGAATTCCATGGACAGAGGCTAAAGTCCATGAGATTCCCATAGAGTTGGATACGACTGAGCAACTAACGCTAACACAACTTTCAGCTTAGCTATTATATTGCTTAATTTTTCATAGGAAAAAAGTAGAAGTATATAATATTCATCTTGATATGATAAAAATATAAATCCATTTCACTGCTGTAAATCTTACAATAAACTGCTGTGACATTCAGCAGTGAGATACCACATTTAGATGAAAGTTTGGAAATGCTGGCTGTTTACATCTGGTGTTCATTCAATCACAGGTCAGAGTACAGCAAGTGCAATGCAACTTTTCAACCACGTATCTTACTAAGAGATTTCCATTCAGAGTTCAAAGATCTTATTCTCTCAAACAGAGGGAAAAATAAGATACGGGAACAACTCAATGGCTACTGGCATGCGCCTACTGCATTTACAAAACATTCATTTTATATATTCCTAACATATGTGAAATACATCCCCTTGCATTTTCAATGTTCATTAATGAAGTTACTACATAACTTAACAAAGGCACTCTGGATTTAATACAATGCTACATAATTACAGTAGTATAAAACATTTTTAAAAGAATGTATACAAAAAGACTTATTTATAAAATGCAATAAATGTTTTTTCTTTTCTTTTTTTTTTAAATGTTTTTTCAAAAATTGCTTTCCTAATTACTTTTTGACGGTAGAAGAAAATCCCAAACAAAAAACACACTTAGAAAAATTACATCACAAAGAGTCCCATAAGATGATTATTTAAAATCTACAGTACACTATTATTTTTTCACTTAAATATAATTTCTAGAAAGCATTTTTAAATTATGCAATAAAATATTGATATTAAATATGCTCCATCTTAAATATAGGTCTTAACAGCTGGAAAATTATTTTTGATATCATATAGTTGAAAAACCTTGAGTAAAAAAGCTTGATTATTAAATAAAATGCATAATATTCTATTTTAATAACCATTATATAAAATATGTAAAATTTTAATAAATTTCATTATTTGAGAAAACAATAAAGAGTTTTTTTCCCTATAGCCAAATGCTTTTCTGTAATTTTTAATACAAAAGCTTTTACAGATGGCATCTGTGGTAAGCTTGAGTAAATCATTTTAACTAATAAAATGAGTATTTTTGATTCCATAATCAGACAGTAATTCAGTGTCAATTTTAATTCGTCCTAAGAAAAACAAATGCACTGAAGTGGCATTTAGGAAAGATGGCTTGAAGTTCATATTACAATAGACAGTCAGCTTTTGTTGTCTATTTAAAGATGAATAATTTGTTTAACCTAATTGTATTGTCTTAGTTCAAATATATTCAATATATCTGTCAAGTGAGTCAAAGCATCTGGAGTCCAGCTATTCACTCACACATTTTAAATAAAACACATAGTAATCTTAAAATGCTGATCACCACAATTAAAGGTTTGAGCTACCAGAGAAGTCTAAGATTATAATATTGATATTCAAAAGATATAATTTCAAGAGTTTATTTTCGAAGATAAACTATTAAACAAATTTTTAGGTATTTCATCCTTTCTACTTATCTAAAATAATTATCATACAAAATTTTAGTATATAAAAACTAGTTTTCTCAAAGAACACTCATTATAAAAATTCATAATATGTTGATTATATATTAAGATGAGTCATGTATAAAATTAAATTGGGTTTTATTGGTTATTCCCTAGGGGTGATAAATAAGAAGAAGATGACAAGTTTTGGTTACTAGATGACTATTTAACATGCTACACAACACAGCTAAAATATTTCATAGGGAAAATTTATATACTTCAGTAGAGTTCTTTACTCTTCAATTTAAGGGCAATAAAATCACCAAAGCAATATTTTCTTCAAGGGCATCAGATTAAAATGTTGGTCCTTCATATTCCAATTATTTTTAAACTGAGGAAGCTGATGGTGCGATGTAGAAAAGCTATCAAAATAAACAGAAACAAGACTTCTTCTTACAGGTTTTCCCCCCCTTACCTTAGAAGATGAAGAATCACACTCCTGACATATCCATCCATAGCCTGTTTGTTTAGGAGATTTTTTCAAAGGAGGATCCAAACAACCAAAATGGTAGCACAGTCTGCATTCATCACACCTGCAGGGTAAACAGATTTATGGTGTATCTAAATAATATTAAAAAACATATTTTCAGAAAACAAAAAACCAGTAAACTACTATATATTTCAATTGTAACACTGTTAATTCTATCCTTAGCTAACAAGATTATTGAATTAATGTTTATGAAAAAGACAATCCAAACCTGAAATAAATGTTTTAGGAAAAACAAAATACCAAAACAACAAAATTAACAAACAAAACAAATATCATTTAGAACACATTGATGGTAGAAATGTTAAGACCATAGGAATAAATTGATGTGTATAGCCATGTGTTCAAAACTAATATTAACATTTTCAATTTTGAACTTCAATAATAATCACTTGCCTATTAGTTTTAAAATATTTAATAATACAAGATACATATAATTAAAGACTGAATTCAATCTAATACATTATGAGTATTTTTAAAAAATTTTAAATGTAATGAATTCTACTAGGCCACACTAAGCTTAATTCTATACGATTTGTGTATCTCATCACTCACTCTCTAAGTTAAGGTCGATTCTAAAAACAATTTCTAATGTTTGCAGCATGCTAACATAATCTATAGCAAATAAAAACCATACTCGGAATTTTATGTTATTTTCTAAAATACAAATTTTCTCAAAAATTTACCTGCCACTTTCAGTGCATGTGGGTTTTCAAAGTACCTCCTACGTACATTTTAAAGCTTATTAACAAATGTTTTGATAGTGTCTTTGCTACCTATGAGGTACAAAATCTAAGAAAACTACCATACCTATTCTTCGTTTCAGACAATCTCATCCTGCTGACAATGAAGAAAGATCTGTATTATTTCAGTGTTTTTCAAAATGAATTTTGCATCAGTTGGAATAACAAGATGAAAATTTAACAACAAATAACAAAGTTGTATATATTTTATAGAAAGGATTATATTCCTCATTTTGTGTTCCTTTAAGTTAAAAAAATAATATTTTCTCCAAACCAATCTGTCATATTCTCAATGTATAAGTTACCCTTATTGATTTAAAACATAAAAAGTTGAGGAATTTATAACTAGGAAAGCAAAGAGGATATTTTATAGACAACATATTTAAGTAATATGTTACTTAAATAAAGTACAAAATAACTATTCAATAACTTTTGTTAGAAAAAAAGGGGAAGGAGTTACTGTGATAAACAACATGCAAAGAAAAGCAATTTATTTTCACAATAAAGGGAACTGTAAATTTACATTTATAGTAAAATTTTCATATCATTCTACAAAACCCAATCTCCCATTTCAGGAATCAAGAGTTTCAAAAAATTTAGCAAATTAGCTAAGCTATTCAGGTATAAAGAAGTCTAAAACAAAATTCTATGTCCGAAGTTTATGTATGCATTCCTCTACAACTTTCTTCTTATAAACCTAACAAACTTCAGTACTTTTCCAAAAACCTTTGCTTAGACTCAAGAGATGGACTTGAATAAAAATGTTTATTATAATAACTCTAGCTATACAAAAGAATCAAATCAAATGGAATAATAAATGGTACTTTATTTGTTGTGCCAGTATTATACAACTATCCAAAATATATTTAAAAGTAGTTAAAATGTTTAAGTACCTATTTTTCTATTATTAAGAAAATATAATAGATAATAAATAGCTAACATCAAACATTACATAAAACTAAATAGCAAGCCTGTACAATTTTATGTTCTTCTCAATTGAACTTATTTACCTTTCAAGGTTCCAGTTACATTAAACACATACAGGACCCTTCAGAGTATAAGCATTTCTGAATTATGAGAAGCTAGAGATTTCTAGATGGCTAAGAGTGCACTCCTTCAAGCACGGAAACTAGTATTTCAGTCATCTTCAATGCGAAATTTAAGGAGAATCACATTCTTTGCTTCATCAAGAAAAATCTGTTAGATATGGTTTACTCTATCTTTGTCATCCCCGGGTCACAAACACGAGTAATAGATACTGCTACATGTCTAACAGTTGTGCCAGACTTGTGTGTCTGGAAATGAATATCATCAGTCTGCCATACTGTCTAAATTGTTGTATTCAACTATTTTAGGTCCTCACTTGCTTGAAAAATATCAGTCACTACTTTCTGATATTGTCAGTGTTATTTAAGCAGCATCTCCCCAACAATAATTCATTGTGGATTCAGAAAACAGATCACTCAAATCTGTGCAAATTGACAGTTAAAAGAACATGGAAATGAGAGCTGCTAAGTACATGGGCTCAATTTTGGTTAACTATAGTCTTTTTTGCTTAATTTAGGTTTTTTTAAAGCAAGTTTAGATTGCCAATAATCTAGGCTTTTGATAGTGAAGAGTTATAATATTAATGTTTTCCTAGTTCATATTAAATTACAACCTAACTACTGTATCTTTACAAGTCCATGCCATAGTAAACTTGCAAATTATGACTTCTACTGTACAACTAGAATCAAACACTATATGAATATAGAGGTAAATCATAATTCATTACCTTTTACCTTCATGGTATATGAATATAAAGATGCGTATATACACAGATATTTCAATCTAATAATTGCTTCCCGGGTGGCTCAGACGGTAAAGCGTCCACCTGCAATGTGGGAGACATGGGCTTGATCCCTGGGTCGGGAAGATCCCTGGGAGAAGGAAATGGCAACCCATTCCAGTACTCTTGCCTGGAAAATTCTATGGACTGAGGAGCCTGGTAGGCTACAGTCCATGGGGTAGCAAAGAGTCGGACACGACTGAGCAACTTCACTTTCAGTTTCTTTCTTTCAATCTAATAAATTAAGAACAAGTTTGTGACACTGAAGTAGTTCAGATTTGTAGCTGATTTCAATTAACTGTAAACTCAAGCTATCTTTCAGCTCAATAAAAAATGCAAAAGGAAAAGATTTTATATGTTAGATTTGTTAGAAGATAATATTGAGTAGATGCTATTTGGAAATGATCCAATCCTTACTGACTCCTTCATTAATTATACTTTTTAGAATGACTTAGTTTACATATAGAACACATGTATTAGTGTTGGGTTCAAGAGGAAAGGAGGAACTTACTTGTTAGAATCAGGGAGTGATATAGGAATTCTCTGAAGTTATAGCTCACTCACTAGTAAATAAAAACTGCAATTCCAAGACTAAGTATTAATAGCAAAAAGCAGCAGTTAATACACTTAGGAACTGCCAAAATCCAGGAGAGGCAAACAGAAAAAGAAAACCCAAATCTTGAAATCATAACTATTACTAAATAAGTATAAGTGCTTTCTAAAAATGACTAAAATTATTTCCATGTAGAAAAAAATATATTTGTTCTATACTAAACTATTTAATTGAAAATATCTATAGCTTCATGTGGTGGTAACAAAAATATCCTGAGTGATACAAGTGAACTCCAGTAGAATTTGCAAGAATTACTTCACTATAAACTAATGTAAGAGATACCATTAAGAATCCTAGAAATCAAAGAACAGTTTAGATGGTAAAAATAGTGCATTACTTATTTCGCGCGCACACATACCACTTTTTTAACTTTGGCAAATTTTGTCAGCCAACAAATTATGGCTTAGGTTACAAATTTAGATCATTTTAAAAACTCAAAAATCAGAAACTCGTAAGGATCTGTGATCATTCCGCTACCAAAAAACTGAAACAGTTGAAGTAATTACTGATTCAATTATTATGACTGCTACATCTAATTCTGACATATACTTGGAAATATATAACTGCAACACATAATATGGAACATATTTATCAAAATAATAAATACTGTGAAAAAAGCAGTCATTGACCCACAAAAGCATACTGATATAACACAATATACTTTATTAAATAACACAAATGTCTATGCTAAAAAAACAGACTATTATACCAATGGCACATATATTAAATGCAAAGACAATGTCTTAAAATAGCAAAAGATAATATAAAACTAATGTATAAAGAAACACAAAGTTTTTTTTAATAAAATGCAAACTGGATACCTAAAGAATATCCTCGAAACATCTAATAAACTTGTACACATTAACATATTATAGGACATTCTAAAATTACAATTTTAAGTGAGATAAAATAAATCCCATTTATAATAAAAGGAAACCTGATTAATTAGATTCTTACTAAATACAACTTTCTACTCATCAGATTTATAATGGATACAGATTTAAACAGTAAAGCAGCTATATGTATATAGTCTTTTACACATTCATCTAACAAAATACAGTGACCAAATAAACATAGTTCTATACGTATTTAAAATACTTACTTAGCATACGGTTAAGTATAGCACCCTAGACAAAGAAGAGGAAGAAAATGATTTATGTTCATATGTCCTGTGATCCATAGAAGCAATCAATCTTGTGTTTGTCTGATTACTGAGAATATGCATATAAGTAAAAAGAAACATTTCCATCTACACCTAAGAGACAGGCTAGTGTTCCAAAGGGTTTCTTAAACTCCCTTAATTTCCAATTGATAATTTTATTGGGAAAGTACACTAAGTAACTACTTTCAAAAACTAACCAAAATAAGTTAAGTGTACCTCCTATATATATATATATATAATTTATAGCTAGATGATCAGCTAAATTTCAGGAAGAACAGAAATCTACAACATGGGACTTGAAAAGTGATGTACATGTATTATAACTAGGATGATCCATAATCATAGCTATTTTTTATGTCAATGAACATTTGATTTAGATCCCTTTCAAGTCTATATGGAGTAAAACAAAACTGACTCTGAAAATGTACACTATTACATTGGTTCACTTAAAAAAAGGAACACACACAATTAAGTATCAAGAGAATTGTGGGTTGGATTTTCTTCCTTTTTCATCACTTCTATGTAAAAATTCTATATAAGAATGATCAAAAGAATTGTATTTGAATATAAGATTACTTACATAAAATCTTACTAGCAGTTAGAACACCTACACAAAGATATTAACCAGTAGTGATAGACTCTTTTATTGAACGGTGGCCAATTATTTCTTTTATTCATTTTAACAGATGGAGAAAATGCAGGTTTGTGTCCCATGAGTTAAATCACCTCTAAAATAATACAAGCTTGCACAAAATGATGCATTCTACCAATATTAGAATAACACTTAATATCAATAAAGGCAAAGGCAAACTTTATTCCTTTTTACAACCCTTTTAGTGCAAATAACCTATATGAGCATTTTCTAAATAATTAGAAAATGTCTATTATAACATATTACACATATAATGACTAATATGGAGTTCTTGAACATATTTTTATTAATGCTACTATAGATTTCCATCACATGCAATAATGAATGAATGAGTGGTAGGAAACACAAAAATATCCTTTACACATTAAGTATATTAATTGGAAAAAACATTTGGATAATTATTGAAATCCAAATTCATTTTTAATTTCTCTTAAATAATGGAGTTAATTCAGCTTGCTACATCTGCAGCAGCCACGTTATAAGATTAAAAGTGAAAGGAAAAAAATAAAACATGAAACAAAAGAATTCACATGAAAATGCACAATAAGGTCAAGTTCCTCTTCACAGCACAAGAGAACGATGAGACATTTTCATACCTGAAACACGTCTGCTTCGTTCTTTAATAAACTGATCTCCATCTGCTCATGCCCTTGGAAATCTTTCAGCAGTACAACCCGCTGTGCTCAAGTCCCGTATAACTTTGTATTTCTCTGCTCATAATTAACTAATTATTCTCTAATCAATAGTGTAGATCTTGATTTTACAACATAAATTAGGTAAATGACAGAATGGCTGGGGGTCAATCTCATTTTATTTACAAAGCCCAGCATGAGCATCCAACTTCATTGTATCTTATGTACCTGAACAGCAATGAATCTTATTAGCAGACCTACAGAAAGTCTTAAGACTGAGTACTGGGAGAAAGAGGCCTACATGTTTATTAAATTAAAAAAAAAAAAAAAAAGTAGTATTTGCAAAGCATGTCCAGATCAGAAATATTTTAAATCACAATCCTTAGTGTTATGTAAACTGGCAAAGTGCTGACTCAGACAAGTAGGAAAAAATTTCTGCCTTCATATATCATGCAACTCTAAAGCTGAGTCTCTTAAACAAGTTTTAATTGTTGAAATGATTTCAGAAAACTTAAAGAAAAATTAATGATGTCAATATATCATTCTGCTGCAGAGTCCTTCTGAATTTCTTGAAAAGATTTTGGTGAAATATTAATAAAAATATTCCCATACTGAGAAACAAGTGAAACAGTGGTAAGTTTTGTCAAATAAAGAATATTAAGTATTTAAAAATAATGATCTCTTTAAGTGTATGGGAGAAGGCAATGGCACCCCACTCCAGTACTCTTGCCTGGAAAATCCCATGGAGAGAGGAGCCTGGTGGGCTACAGTCCATGGGGTCGCTAAGAGTCGGACACGACTGAGCGACTTCACTTTCACTTTTCACTTTCATGCATTGGAGGAGGAAATGGCAACCCACTCCAGTGTTCTTCCTGGAGAATCCCAGGGATGGGGGAGCCTGGTGGGCTGCAGTCCATGGGGTCGCTAAGAGTCGGACACAACTGAGTGACTTCACCTTCACTTTTAAGTGTATGATGTAAAAACAGGGAAATAGGATAGTGAGTGTGAATATTCTTATTATTTATCATCAATCTATTTTTACTATTAAAAACGTAAAATCAGATAAACAAACACATGAATAACGATATATAAATGATAAAAAAATTTCATTTACAAACTTAAAATGGATTAAGGTTAAGGCTAATCTCTGCTTTCATGTTAAACATAATCCTAATTTCAAATTTTAACAAAGTTACTATGGACAAAGGCTATGCGCCTTGATTCATTTCTGTGCCTAAAATACGGCTATCTCTGTAACAGGTATAAAATAAACACCTATTTAATTGAACTTATGTATAATAAAGAAGTTATACTGCATGTGTTGTAAATAGAATTACCACAATCCCTTTTACCTAGAAATAAATATTTTTGCAAATTTAAGGGCCTTTTAATGAGATTAAAGCCACATTCAATCAATCGATGTCAAGCACAACACCATGATTCTTTTAAAAAATATTATATACAAATGGTTGTCAAAGGATGTCCCTGGCCAGCAGCAGCAGCATCACTTGGGAACTTGTTAGAAAAGCAAAATTTCTGGCCTCATCCCAGAGCCACTTATTCAGGAACTGCAGGGAGAAGGAGGAGGGAGTAAAATGTAGAGGACTAAAAGAAGACTGGTGGTATGTGAGCAGTCTGCTTTTAAACAAATTCTTCCTGTGATTCTGATACACTACAAAGTTTCAGAACCACTGCTATATACTGTCATGTTATTCTTCTTGTATCTCCGAGTTATTTATTTTACCCCTTGATATTTCAGTGTTTTCTTTCCTTTCCCTATTATGTGACAATGAACCATCATTCACTTGTTTGGCTGTTTTCTCTTATATATGTCTGTAAAATATGAACAGTTTAGTGTATATCCCCGTAAGTATACACTAATATCTCCTTTGAATAACAACTGGACCAATTTCAGAAAAGGGTTAATTCTGTTCCCTGGAAATATAAGAGTGTCTAGGAGATTATTAGGAAAAAGTGTTTTATTTGTGATCTATGACCAAGATTCTTAGGGCTAGCACCAAATATGGAACAGGATATCTACCACAGAAGTATTAAAGTAAGACAGAGAATGAAGACAGTATGTTATTACAAACAGAAAAAGGTGGAAAGGATTTTGATTGACAGTGACATCAAAAGCATAAGACTTAATTATTTTTTCAAAATGAAAAGTCTAAAATAAAATGACCACTGGTAATTTCTCATCATGTATCAAAGGAGGATCAGGTCCCAATGAATTAGCCATTTCTTTTTTAAGGAAATGGAAATCTGCCATTTTTCTTAAATTCAGCAACAGTAATCATTACCAACTTTTTCTTAAGATTATACAGCAATAAACAGTGAGTCCTTCTCCTAAGGAAAAAAAAAGCCTACTGGTTTTGCTACAGGTTATTAATATTTTTCCTCCAATGTTACAAGGTCTTTCAATAAGTTGATGATCTCAGTTTATACATATTTTATATACATTCTACTTTTACTACAGATCCAATAAATTATGGTTCCTTAGTATAACTATAGATTACTAGCATATAGCAACTTTATATTGACACTTGCTTTTGATTATCTGTAACATTTCCTACTCTATTTCTAACGTTTAAACTATTTTCAATTGCCACTATACCTGAAAAGATGTCCCAAACCACATCTATAAATCAGGTAATTCCATGAGACGTGTTGACAATTTACATGTAAATATGCATTTCAATTTCAGCAAAGAGTCTCTTCTAAATCAGTTCAAGATGAAGTGATGAAATATTCAACATATTTCTGTCGTTGACTTAAAACAGGATCATTAAAGCTTGAAGATCAAATTTTAATTCTGCAAACCTTTGGAAAGATACAGATGTTGATGAAGATCTTTCATTTGGCAGGTTGTATAGTCAATAAGCTTTGTATCTCTCTCCTTATTTTGTAACCTCATATTTATGGTTGAGAAAAGTAAAATTAAACCAAACAGAGAAAGTTTGTATTAAGTCAATGAAGACTCGGTAAGTTTGGTTACTAAAAATATCTAGAGATCAACACAGATATATCTTATTTATTTAAAATCTGAAGTTGTAAAAACTGCATGCTAATAATACTAGTGCTTTCACACTAGAACTAATGAGTCAAAACTAGAATGGCATATTCTTTCACAAGTTTTCATTTTTGCTGAATTATTATAAGTAAAAGTAACATTTAATATAGTCTACAGTTGTTTCCCAATGTAGCGTTTCATATATGAATATGTGTATTAGCTGGATGAAACAGAACAGCAGACTAGTGGAATGCATTGTCTTTCTTATTTGTTACTTGATTTGTTCAACAACAATGAGTAGCACATTGCATGTAAGTCCGGCTTCCACAACTCTTTAGTAAGTCCAAACACTATATCATTTGCCAAAGAAGCAAGAGGGGAAGACATTACTTAATGGACAATTCTGACAAGACATTATCTAGTATTTTTCAACAATGTACATATCAAATGTTTCTGATTAAAAAAAAAGTTAAAGAAGGGAAAAAAAAAGAGAAAAAAAAAATCCATAGAGGCAAATTAACTGCCTTGTCAGTCCAAGTAACAAACCAATCAATTACATTCTATTCAAACCTGACAAGCAAAGGCAACTTTTTGCAGTGGTAAGCTTATGGGAAGGACAAGATAGCTGTTCTCCTTTACTTTATGTACTCTATTGAGAGGGTTATCCACATTTAAAAAATCACACTTATAAAAGAGGTTTCCAGGATTGCCTCCGAGGATGAGCTGTGGCAGAGTTGGGTCTCATGAAGGGTATCTACACAGTAAAGTGATAAGAAAAGAACATTAACATTTAAAGATCACAGCAGATCTGCACTATGTCTTATGAAACATACTAAAAATAACCATGGTAGATTCAAATAACACATGATCTGGTTCAAACAGACAGATGCCCTGAATCTAAATGCCATGATCTTGCAAAGGTTTTTACTAGTTAAACTGGAACTATTCTATCATTAGAAACACTGAGTAGCCTCTTGCATTACTCTTATTGCTTTTAGTTGTCAAAATAAACCTTACTAAACAAAAAGAGAAAGCATAAAAATGATGAGGGGCTTGCATTTATACAAGCAAATATGTAGTTCAATCAACAAATGTTTTAAAAATAGCAGTTTGCTATCTTCTCATCAAATATAGCAATTTAATAATGTTTGAGAAAGCATGCAACTATGCTAAAACCAAGTACACGTAATCAGTACAGTACAGGACTGGTTCTACTCAAGTAGAGAGTCTCAGGGAGGAAATTTTCAGATTCTTACTCCCTGGGCCTCCACTGCCTTCTTTTATTAAAGACTATATTGGAAATGCTTTGTTACAATTATGAAAAGTATATCCCTAACTAGCTATTTGAGTAGATCTGTGCAACAAGTGACACAATACATGTCATTGTAAAGACCTGGTCATTGATTATAAATACACTAATTTTGACCAAATTTTTGAAAGTCATTCATTTGAGTATTTATTTTCAAATGTATTTATTTTCAAAACTTTCATCAATGTTTCTTGTATTTATTTCCCTATCAATAAACTTTCTGAGTGATTTTAGATGCCTAGTATTTATTTTCAAAACTTTCATCAATGTTTCTTGTATTTATTTCCCTATCAATAAACTTTCTGAGTGATTTTAGATGCCTAGCAATTTGAGGTAACTTTTTTGATTGTGGTAAACAAAATTTTATCATTCTCTTCAGATATTTACATCTGTGTATGTGAGGTGAAATTGCCAACTAGTCACAAATCACAGAAAAAGTTCATTTCAATATTTATTAGAGAGATGTGTTTAATGCTTCTAAGTTCTACTGAGAAAAAGAAAGTGAAAAGTGGCACAATCACAGACAAAGTGCTACTGAAGAACTCCCATGCCAAACTGAATACTTCCAAAGCAAGGAAAAACAAAATTGTACAAGAAAAAAAGAATATAACATGAAACATAGTTTTCAGAGAAATATACTTATCAACATATGAGAAGTAAACAGAATGAACAGAAGTCCCTCACTGAATAACAAGGAAACAGACAGGAAGAGCTGAATTCCCTTGTTGAATAGTCACATGTGCTAACTTTTCTCAGCATTTCAGTCTGCAAGTGATGAGCTTTAAGCACATTCTAAACCTGTTATTCTGAGAAACGCTTTGTCAGCAGGTTAAGCACTACTAGATAAGCATAATGCAAGAGGAAGCAACCACATCATTTATCACAGAAGCACATTTAACTTGAACCTACATGTAAATACAATGGAGACTAGCAGACAACCCAAAGATGTATTTGTATTCGACACTGATAGGAATTTGAGTATAGAAACACTAGATACCATAAACATCTGCTTTAAATTCTAATTAAACTAGATTTAACTTTGAAAACACTAAAAAGCTATCACTAATATTCTTCCATTCTAAGACTTCACTTAATTTCCAGAATAAGCAATATGACTTATCCTGTGTGCTACCTTCCTAGGACAGAAGACTACTATATGGTCTTTTATATCAGAGGTTAAGCCTTGACTTTGTATTTATTCCATGTGCTTCTAATAAGTTTACTTACAAATTAATGTAGGAAAAAAGGGAATTAAATATTTTCAAAGGGCTTCCCTGAGGCAAGCTTCTTGTATAGTTGGAATTGCTGACCAAGAAGAAACATCTACTTTTGCCCCAATGAAGGCAAATACGCTAAAGAAGCATTTGTCTGGTCTGCAGGATGCCTAACGATTAGAGCATTCGCAACACATTCAAGACTGCCTAAACTCCAAACTGAATTCTACTACTTCCTGTTCTACCTATTGTGTGGTCTTGAACAAGTTAAAACTTCTCAGTTTCCTCAGTCATAAACTAGGGGGTAAAATGAATATCTGTCTAATTTGGAGTTGCCTTGAGGATTACATGAGATCAACTATGGAAAACACTAGCACACTGGCCCTTAATAAATACTCTATAAACTAATATAAAACTAAACACTCAGCAACTAACATGAACAATATTAGATTTATCAAACACTACAGTAGTATGTGTATTGGAAAGGAAGAAACTATATTCTAATAACAATTTATATAACACAGTTTCAATATATCTTTGGAATAGTTATCTAATCTCCAAAATGGAGATGTCCACACCTCATACGACTGCTGTTAAAAACTGAATGAGATAATACATTCAGAGAGCAGAGAAGAGGATCTGGGATACAGGAAGCATTATTTTAACACTAGCATTATTTTGATCTCTAGTTCATAAAGACTTTAAGGGTTCAATTATTAATAAAATGTTAAAATATGATTTTCTTATATTTTATTATCTAGACTTCAAAATCCATCAACTCCAACATTCATATCCTATCTACAAATTCTAATTCCAATTACTATGTCTATTCCATATGTCCAAAACTATACAAATCTATACAAACACCACAAATCAAAACCTTGTTACAGGAGAACAGATAAAACGGGATGTTTGATTTAAAAAAAGAAAAAGAAAAATCAGAAAACAATATTGTTGGTTTCTAACACTAGAAGTTAGATAATGTTTGTTTTATATGATTCTAATGATTGAAATTGTCTAGAAGAGATACCTTAGCTGACTTGGAGAAGGAAACTGCCAGTGATCAGAGCAGCCTCTAGAGGGAATGGGTGACTCACACACTTCTTTCCTGGCAGGGGCTCTTTGCCTGTTACTTAAGTAGTGATACTGAGCAGATGACTCAAGTGCCAAATTGACAGTGAGATCCTTTTCAGAACTGTATAGGATTTGTTTTGAAATTACTATGAGTTACAAAATCTGAGAAAACATGAGGCTGAGACCTTCATTTTATAGATGAGAAAATGACTATAATGGTAACGTAATTCAAGGTCATTCATCTAACCAGTAGCAGAGCTGTGGGTGTAATACCAGTCTTTCTAAATAACTGAGTAACCCCTTTGATGTATAAGTTAACAATATTAACACATTGCAATAAATAATGAGTATAAAATTACAAAAAATAAATTTTACTGAAAAATAAATGCGTGAAGTGAGAAATATTTCACTGCTATATATGATAAAAATTATAACATTTACTACTCTAAAATTGCATACTCCAGAAATACCACACTTCACTATGTAATTAATGGTTACCATGTTCAGGCTTCTGTTTTTTTTTTACAATTTACTAGTCTATAATGCATTTATTTTAGAAAGAAAATTTAAAAATTCAAACACAGATAACAAAAATATTTATAAATCATACTAAGTTATTTGAAGGTTTAATGGTTTAATATAGATTTGAAAAATCAATGAATGTCATCATTGAATACTAAATGTGTGAGGCAAGTTAGCCACTCCACATGTCTAATCAAATCATCAAATCAGCTTAGTTATAAAGGAAAAAAAATATATGAATAAACATTTTCTTTTCAACCCAAATTTTATCAGAATACTATTCTAATAAGAAAGATTCGGTGGCAGCTGGTCTACCTGCATTATCCAATTACATATATTTTGAACATTAAACATCCCTTTCCCAATTTTTACTAACAGAAGAGCATTCTTAAAAAAAAACTTTCAAGTATAGCTTCCTTCACAAGACTCAGTTTATCTTTGAATTTCCTCCTTAAAATCCAATCTCTTCGTGATGTATTATACAGCATCAGTTTGGTTCTAAAGACATTAACTTAAACCACTGTTTTTTATAAAGCTAGGTCTAAGGTACAAAGGCAATATCCTTAGTGTTAGGGATGACTAAGTAACTCCCAAGAACAGTAGTATAAAGCATTCAATTTTAAATTTTAGACCCTTTTACCCTAAATGATTCAGCAAATATTCAAGACAACCTTGGAGTGGTGCTATTCGGAAAACAAAGAACAGCTGGGTTCAGGAGAAAATGAAGAAGCAGGAGAACATGTGGCCTGCTCAGACAGGGAGGATTCTGGTGGACTTCCTTTAGTGACTGGAGTTCAGGTTTAGGTCATTTAATTAGGCAAGGAATAAACCAGAAACTTGGAGGAATCAACATATATTAGAGCTAAAGAATGCAGTTATACCAGTTTTACTAGCAATAAAAAAA
The DNA here is from genome assembly GCF_003369695.1 of Bos indicus x Bos taurus. NCBI lineage: Eukaryota > Metazoa > Chordata > Mammalia > Artiodactyla > Bovidae > Bos > Bos indicus x Bos taurus. The sequence continues at coordinate 100,531,074 of NC_040079.1, forward strand.
AGTGGACAGCCAAGGCAAACAGATTGGAATCCAAGGAGGCCTCACTGGAACTGAGAAACACGGCCAGGGAAAAAGAGGAAACAATGAAGAAGCTCAAGTGTACAGAATAACATAGTAGAGAACAGTGTAGACATCATAAGTCAGCCAAAAAAATGGGAAAGGAAAGAAAAGGGAGAGTTTGGTTTAATACACCCCTTTCTTCCTTGCCTCCTCATTTTTGGCTAATTATCTGCTGTAAACACTGGTGTGGAGTTATGTCCCCTGCATGTACTGAATCCTTTCCATTTATTTGTCCATCAGTCTAAGTTCGAGGCCCCCAAACTGGTCATTCATCACACAGGCCACCACAATATCAACCTCATAAAAGTACTATTCTCCCTGTTATCTCTGACCTTCAGTGAATCCCCATTGTGTGTACTTAAGTGCTTAGTCGCCTCAGTAGTGTCTGACTCTTTTGGACCCCATGGGGTGCTCCCCACCAGGCTCCTCTGTCCATGGGATTCTCCAGCAAGAATACTGGAGTGAGTTGCCATGCCCTCCTCCAGGGGATCTTCCCAACCCAGGGACCAAACCCACATCTCTTACGTCTCTTGCATGGGCAGGCAGCTTCTTTACCCTACTCTCCAAGTCTTTAGCATGAATCCAGGCCCCAATCTACCTTCAATCTACATCACAAATGACTCAAAGGATCCCACTTTATGTCTTTCAGTTCAGTTCAGTTGCATCTGACTCTTTGCGACCCATGGACTGTGGCATGCCAGGCCTCGCTGTCCATCACCAACTCCCTGAGTTTACTCAAACTCATGTCCATCGAGTAGGTGATGCCATCCAACCATCTCATCCTCTGTCATCCCCTTCTCCTCCCACCTCCAATCTTTACCAGCATCACAGTCTTTTCAAATGAGTCTGTTCTTCATATCAGGTGGCCAAAGTATTGGAGTTTCAGCTTCAACATGAGTCCTTCCAATGAACACTCAGGACTGATTTCCTTCAGGATGGACTAGGTGGATCTCCTTGGACTCTCAAGAGTCTTCTCCAACACCACAGTTCAAAATCATCAATCCTTCGGTGCTCAGCTTTCATGCACTGGAGAAGGAAATGGCAACCCACTCCAGTGTTCTTGCCTGGAGAATCCCAGGGATGGGGGAGCCTGGTGGGCTGCCATCTATGGGGTCACACAGCGTCGGACACGACTGCAGCGACTTAGCAGTAGCTTTCTTTAGAGTCCAACTCTCACATCCATACATGACTACTGGAAAAAACTACAGCTTTGGCTAGATGGACCTTTGTTGGCAAAGATCTTTTTAATATGCTGTCTAGGTTGGTCATGGCAACCCACTCCAGTACTCATGCCTGGAAAATTCCATGGATGGAGAAGCCTGGTGGGCTACAGTCCATGGGGTCGCAAAGAGTCAGACATGACTGAGTGACTTCATTTTCACTAGGTTGGTCGTAACTTTCTTCCAAGGAGTAAGCGTCTTTTAATTTCATGGCTGCAATCACCATCTGCAGTGATTTTGGAGCCCCTCAAAATAAAGTCTGCCACTGTTTCTACTGTTTCCCCATCTATTTGCCATGAAGTGCTAGGACCAGATGCCATGATCTTAGTTTTCTGAACGTTGAGTTTTATGCCAACTTTTTCACTCTCCTCTTTCACTTTCATCAAGAGGCTCTTTGGTTCTTCTTTGCTTTCTGCCATAAGTGTGGTGTCATCTGTGTATCTGCAGTTATTGATATTTCTCCTGCCAATCTTGATTCCAACTTGTGCTTCATCCAGTCCAGCATTTCTCATGATGTGCTCTATGTCTTTAATCATATTCATTCTCTTCAAGGATCTGGTACCTCTTATCACAATCTTCTGAAACCTACTCATACTTCAAGATCCAAGTCAAATGTCACCTTCATTTATATGGAAATTTCTCCCTCATCCTTTTACAAACATCCCCATTCCCATATAAAGTCTTATGCCTTTATATATCTTCCAAATGACAATTTGATGAATAAATAAATGGATTTTAATTTCCTTAATATTAAATAGTTTAGAAAATGAATTTGATGAGACTAAACATAAGAATCTTATTATTAAAAGAACTGGAGGGAAATAGATCCCATAATTTCTTTACAAATGAAAGCTTCAAAAGCACAAATCAAAAAATTTTTTTGGTCAGAGTGCTTAATATACTCACTATAAGAAACTCAACTTTCCTTTTTAAATGATCTACATTTAAAGGCCACGTCACAACAAGGCAATTTTTAAAATTCTTTAATTATTGACTCAAATGAGTAACTGACAAACGAAATGGGTCTGGAAGATTTCAGTCACTTAAAAAGCAAGTTACTGACATGTAATTTCTCTTGGATGTGACTGAATCCCATTGATTTAGTCTTTCCTAGGCCTATTTTTCTTGTGTAGCAGGGCCTGTGTCCATCTGATTTACTAAGCATCTACGGAAACGACCTAACAAGTTTTATTCAAGCAGAATTCTTCCTCCACTTGCTATTATCTGGAGAGAACACACTTAAAAAGTTACTTTCATGTAGTTCAGTCTATCAATTCTCACAGTATTCAACTGGCTAGATCACACTTAGGACACTTAAGATCATGGGCTTCATGTATTATCTATGTACTGAAAAATGACACACACACACACACACATACACACACAGAATGCATGAACAATTTTATACTAAAGTTAAGTCATAATCACTTTTTTAATAGTATAGTTAGAAGGTAATAATTACCTTCACTTTTCTCAAACTTGCCAAAGTATTTTAGGAAAACAGACAAACATTAAGTACCTCATTAAAAATTGTTTGTGGAGTTCTTATATTCAACTTTTAAAGAAACCATGGAATATTCAGATAAGGGTCAAAGGAAAGTCATAAGGAATTATATAACTGATACAGTATATCTGAGAGAAAGGCTGAGGAAACGAGTTATTCACTTTTTTTTTTTCCTAAAATTTTCACTTTAATTCACCAAAGAATTAAAATAACAGTATAATAAAACAAACTTTGATTAAATAACAACATGCCCTTGCCTAACATAAATTAAATATCAAAACAAGCAATTTGGGCAAATGCAAGTAGGTACTGAACCCAGTGGTTCAATCTTAGGTAAAGAATTCCCCTGACAAGCAGGAGATGCAGGTTTGATCCCTGAGTTGGGAAGAGACCCTGGAGAAGGAAATGGCAACCCACTCCAATATTCTTGCTAAGAAATCCCACTGTTTTTAGAAACAGGTAATAAACTCTGGAATTGACAGTTTAATTTTCAGATAATTATAATACATGTAAGGGAACAAAGAGCACAAGAAATTTTTCTCTGTCTCTTTAATATGCTGGGCTTTAAAGGAAAAAAATCCAATTTAACAGTAAACGAATCTTTTGAACACTTATTGTGTTCTAGTTTCTAACTCTGCTGCTGCTGCTGCTAAGTCACTTCAGTCGTGTCAGACTCTGTGCAACCCCATAGACAGCAGCCTACCAGGCTTCCCCGTCCCTGGGATTCTCCAGGCAAGAACACTGGAGTGGGTTGCCATTTCCTTCTCCAATGCATGAAAGTGAAAAGTGAAAGTGAAGTCGCTCAGTCGTGTCCGACTGTAGCGACCCCATGGACTGCAGCCCACTAGGCTCCTCCATCCATGGGGTTTTCCAGGCAAGAGTACTGGAGTGGGGTGCCACTGCCTTCTCCGTTCTAACTCTAGATCTACTAACTAATAAAGTTAATGTATACCGAAATTGTAATTGATAAAAATAAAAACTCAAGAAGAAAACAATCTAATTGCAAATCAAACTCTCTGGTTTTTTGTTTGGTTTTTTTTTGGCCAAGCTGCATGGCTTGCAGGATTTTAGTTTCCTGACCAAGGATTAAACCTGGGCCAAAGCCAGGAAAGCACCAAGTGCTAATCACTGGACTGCCAGGGAATTTCCCAAACTTTAATTCTAAGAGTACTACAGGGTAAGCAATGAGGTGTAAAGGAAGCAATGTTATGCATATTTCATGCACATATGTGCTTATATTTATTTATATAGAAAGTTATTACTTACCAGTTAAAAAAAAAAAGAGGTTTAATTAGACTTAAAAGTTTGCCCACTGATAACATGTCTATCTGATATTAATAAATCACACATAGTTACCAAAAATTGTTTTCAGGGATTTCTATGATGGCTAAACAAACATCAGAACAAGAAGATCTAAGAAGTTTTCAAAGTGAGCAATTTTATATATGGGACATAACACTTCTTTTATAATGGGTGCCGAATTTAAAAAGATGTGACTGCGAAGATTAAAGCTCAAGAAATGTATGAAGAATTAAACTTTTTGTACCATTTACATTCAAGTGACCAGACTAAATCAATAAAATGTCATAAAATAAAGTAGCTATTGTCACAAAAGGGAAATATGGAAACTCAACGATGTACAGTGACACAACAATGCAAAAGATTTATTTCCAGTAAGTACTTAAACAATGAAAAGATCTGTGCAGTTAATCCAGATGGAGTTATATTCTCCAAAATTAAAATGAACCTAAAATGATCAACAGTCCAGATACTAGAATAAAAGTGTTAAAAAGTATAAACATTTTATTAAAACTAATATTATTTGTAGGGCATGTAAAAACACAACTGTGCACTATCATAGTGTCTTTATAAAGAGTAGGATTATTATAAGAAGTTAATAACAGAACCTGTAGAAACAGTGTGATAATGAACACTGAAGAAGTCTGGGTCCTAAGCCTAACTCACACTAACCAAATGATCTTTTAAAAGCTGTCTGTCCAAATAATCACAAAAAGATTACAGTATGCCAAGTTTTATTCTGGCACTTGAGATAAAAGTATAACTCTTTCATTAAATTCACAGTCTGATGGAGGGTCAAGACTCTATACAGGAGAGATTTAATACAAAGTAACAAGCATTATTAGCATGTAGGCCTGCAATAAACGGTCAATAAAACATATAGGCAGACAGACTATCTTTGCTTGATTAGTAGGAGAGAGCAGGCTAAGGAAAGGATTAACAAGAGAAAACACTAACAAGATTAAAGCAAGTGTTACAAGGTAGTAGGAATTTATCAGGGAGAGAATATGTGGAATAAAATTTGAAGAAGTACAGCGGAGATTTTTAAAAGAGTATATCAGAAAAATGTTTTGCTGGCATTTGGCTATACTAATCAGAAATTAAGTGGAGAGTCTGGCTAGAATTAAAAATTTGGGAGTATTCTGAATTAAAAGAAAGAAGACATCAAAGATGAGATCACCAAGGACTGTGTAGAATGGAAAAAAAAAAAAAGAAACTTGGACAGAGGTTTAGGAAGAGCAACAAGTGCAAAGGTAGAGATGTCCACAAAAGGACTATCTAGAGAGACGGACATGAACTTGGGCAAACTGCAGGAGATGGTGAGTGACAGGGAGGCCTGGCGTGCTGCAGTCCATGGGGCTGCAAAGAGTCAGACATAACTCAGCGACTGAACAACAGCAACAATCCAGAGAGATAGAATATCTAAGAGAATGCCATGAATTGAAAGCTAAAGGGAAGGAATCAACTGAGAAATTGAAGATAATTACAGAAGAGTAGGAAATAATCAGAGTCATGACGATTGGGATCCAGGGGGCACTGGTAGACATGATAGTTTCAGAAGGAAAAGGGAACACCTCTTCTACTAAACTGTTATGAAAAGAGAGCAAAGGGTGGTGGAAGACAGAAGCCTATGGATGTAAGTAAGTTATAGCTTCCGTGTCAGAAAGTTTAGGGACTTTTGTCTGATGGTTTCTGTTTTGTATGTGAAGCAGGAGACAAGGTCATTTGATAAATATGAAGGAAGAGAAAAGATGATGAGATAAGGAGCATGAGAATAATGGACACAGGCGCTCTCAGAACTGAAAGTTCAAGCTGACCAGGAAAATATGGAAGGACTGCCAGATAACACTGAGGACCTGATTTATAATAATCAGGTATGTTAAAAAAATATACATATGAACCAATTAGTGAATTATTTATATCCTAGTAGACATATACTTTCACTCTGTTTATAATTTTGTTTCTTAACTAACTAAAGTTAAAATGTGCACAAAAAACTTACTTGAGCCACTTTTAGTATCTTCTTTGAGGAAGAATTTTTATATTTATTATATTTCACTTAAATATGTTTTCCCTAGAATTAGCAGTTTCTCAGTAAAAGTTTGCACAAGATTTTTATTGGCTTAGGCCAACTAATCATAGTCATGTTTTTTTTTAATATTTAATTAGCCTTTTGTGTGTGTAGTCAATTAGGACTGTATTTTAAAGTGTAAGTAACTTAAAATTTTGTAAAAATTTTTTAATGTTTTACTCACAATCCTACCATACTAAAAAAAAATAGCATGCTTATTTCTTGCTCCCTTCCAATCTCTAGGTATCTGTTATGTAACAACTGAGGAGCATATACTTATATTCTAAAATACTTTTCTTCATTCCCATGTAATTATCTTGTAATCTACAAAAGATACATATTTTTTGTTCTACTAATTTGCTATACTTATCATTTCCCTCCCATACCATGTTTAAGCTGCTTTTATTCTGGGATTTGTATATTTTGAGGATGGATAATTTTACTACTATTACTATGGCTATAAATATTCTTTAAATACTTTTCTTTGAATATTTCCTTGTGATAAAATCCAAAGAGGAAGGTTATCATAAAACAAAGAGCACATATAAAGTTAGCACAACTGAAATAGGACAAAATTAAATTTTTCCTCACCTCAAAACAAAAAATGTAGAATTACATATAAAATATACAATATTTACAAATCAGACACTTTCAAATGTCTGAAAATAACAAATATTGTTATTCTTATTAATTGTCAGTGTTTGAATCACTTGACAATTTGTAAAACAGTTAAGTTAGAAAATAGACTATTGTGTGTATTCATTTGTGTGTGTGTGTAACCAATACAAATTCCTTTCTAAAGTTAATAACAATGATAATTTTACAAAGTTAAATGTTAATACTGAAGGAAACAAGCAGTATTCTACCAGAAGTTAAAACTTAAAGAATTATGTTCTACAAACAGTAATTACCCTGAATGACTTTAAAGATGTATATTTTATTTTTTTACTTTTGCTTTTGTTTCCATTCAACTTCCAGAAATCATCATAATTTTCCTAAATTATTTATAGTTGCTTTTTTCTTACCCAACACAGAAAAGAGTGCTAGAGCTAGTCTTATAAACGTAACTATGCACATCACACAGGCACACACAGACAAATGAAGATATTAACAGGAATGAAATAATCTAGAGATTAATTACCAAGTGAGGAGAGTAAAAAGGGCCAGAGAGGTAGCTCATAGGCATAATCCAAGTCAGCAAGAGCCACTGAAAGGATTAACTGCACGGGGAAAGACGCCTGGGACGCCAGTCACTGGAGCGAAACAAAGAACTATGTACTATACCCAAGTACCGATACAGAAACAGCAAACAAAACCAAAAAAAAATAAAAAGGAAAGAAAGAACCAGTGTCTTTTATTGCCATGGAATTACCCCAGGAAGCCAAATTAGAAATTCTCAAACTGTTACTAATTTTCTTTCAGATTAAAATGGAAAGAAAATCCAGACTGTTACAAATTACAAAATAAAGTACAGTTTTATTTCCTCTACTCTGACTAAAATTGTATTATGACCTAATCTGATTTAACTTAACTGACTCTGTATTGCCCAAGCAGTTAAAATTAGCAAAAATTAACAGTACACATATTTTCAGATTAAAGAAAATTCAGATGTCAATGAAGTAGGAACTATCCTTAGAAACACCAGAGGAATGTGAGGGTAGTAAAACTCATTTAAGAATTTAAAAGTATCTTAACTCATAGAACAATACAGCCATGAAGGAAAAAATGAATGGAATTACTATAAGTTACATTAAAGTATGACGAAAACTACCATCCCAATCTAAATAAGGTTTGAACATTTTGTATATAAAAATGACATTAACTAAGCCAAGTTCCCAGTAATATCTGATGAATATTACTCTTAAAATATTAAATATGAATGACTTTAATTAAAATCTATAGATTCTCTATTCTCTTCATCTATGTAAAGGGCATACTATGTGATAAGCATGGAGGGAGCCTGGGACTGGAATAATTAAAATTAACTTAAATATCAATATATGGTACTGGGAGATGGGAGGGAGGTTCAAGAGGGGTGGATATAAGTACACTTACAGCTGATTCATGTTGATGTATAGCAGAAACAAACACAATAATATAAAATAATTATCTTCCAGTTAAAATTAAATGAATTTTAAAATGATACAATTATTGAGGTTTTTTAATGTGCATAAGCCTTTTTCTGGAATTTTTATTCCTTTCTGTTGGTTGTTTTGTCTAGCCCTACACTAATAAAATAAAACCAACACAACATTGTAAAGCAATTATCTCCCAATTAAAAATTAAAAAATATTTTTTAAAGATATGGTACTTACACACTAAGAATCATGAATTGACCAAGACATACAGACTAAATATAAATGATTGAGAAGTCCTCATTCCAGAGAAAAACAGGAGATCATTTTAGATAAGAGCAAGTTAAAGTTGGGGCTTCCCTGGTGGCTCAGATGGTAAAGAATCTGCCTGCAATGTGGAAGACCTAGGTTTGATCCCTAGGTTGGGAAGATCCCTTGGAGAACGAAATGGCAATCCACTCCAATATTCTTGCCTGGAGAATCCCATGGACAGAGGAGCCTGGAAGGCTACAATCCATGAGGTCACAAAGAGTTGGACACGACTGAATGACTAATGTAACATAAATTAAAGGTGAAGCAAGATGGCATGAAACTAAGTGAAAGTTTTAGGAAGGAGAACTAGGTTATTCCAAACTGTGAATAACTGAAATGAAGACTAAAAAGACCGAGGTCAGGTGTAGAAGACCTTAGACCATGTTTTAGACTCTGGATTTACCTTGTAACAAACAAGAAGCTTCTGGACAAATTTAAGTACAACGTGAACAAATTCTTTAGACAACTAGATGGAGACTGGAGACATTCAAACTATTGATGGTGCTGGTTACTATAACAGACTAAGAGGGAGTTAATGAAGGCATATAACCTCTATTTCTATTAATTTAATCCTCACAGCAATTCTATGAGGTAGAAACAATTACTATTCTCAGTTTATAAATGAAGAAACTAAGGCACAGAGATCACTGCAGATGGTGACTGCAGCCATGGAATTAAAAGATGTCTGTGCCTTGGAAGAAAAGCTATGACCAACCTAGATAGCATATTAAAAAGCAGAGACATTACTTTGCCAACAAAGGTCGTCTAGTCAAGGCTATGGTTTTTCCAGTAGTCATGTATGGATGTGAGAGCTGGACTGTGAAGAAGGCTGAGCGCCGAAGAATTGATACTTTTGAACTGTGGTGTTGGAGAAGACTCTTGAGAGTCCCTTGGACAGAAAGGAGATCCAACCAGTCCATCCTAAAGGAAATCAGTCCTGAATATTCATTGGAAGGATTGAAGCTCCAAAACTTTGGCCACCTGATGCAAAAAACTGACTCATTAGAAAAGACTGATGCTGGGAAAGATTGAAGGCAGGAGAAGGGGATGACAGAGGACGAGATGGTTGGATGGCATCACTGACTCGATGGACATAAGTTTGAGCAAACTCTCGGAGATGGTGGAGGACACGGAAGTCTGGTGTGCTGCAGTCCATGGGGTTGCAAAGAGTTGGACACAACTGAGGGACTGAAATGAACTGAAGGCACAGAGATTATATAACTTACTCAGAGTCAAAACTAATAACTGTTGGCGGAGAATTTGAACCCAAATAATTTGGGCCCCAGACATAAGCATTTTAACCACTGTTCTGCCACTGATAGGAACTAGAGTAAAACACTGAAATAGGAAAAACAAAAGCTTTAAGAAGGAATGTTCGTCACCAATGTTATTAAATGCTGAAACAAGAACAAAAATGAAGAGTACTTAGAAAATTAAAATGTCTTTGAATTTAGCAATTCAGAATTTATCAGTGACTTCTTCAATTAAAACTATAATTTTGCCTTTGTAATCAACCACCAAACACAAATTCAATTTCCTCAAGGTCCAATCACCAAACACTATTAATAAGGTCCAAAACATTATATAAAAAGTTACAAAATTGAAAAGAAGCTTTAAGGAGCTTGAAAATATGCATTCTCAATATTTAAAAAGTTACAAAATAGTCTCTGAAAACAAATTGTTTTTAAATCAAAAGAATTTGACATATACTAGTAAAGCAAACTAACATTTTATATTATGCTATACAAAAATAAAAAATAAAACTATTTTTAAATGACATAGTATCTCTGCAGGTCTTTAAAAATATTTCAAGCAAAACTGCACATAGATCATCCAAAGGGCAAAGACAAATATATGCACTGCCTGACTAGGTAATGTATGAGATATTAGTTGGTTATGTCATAATAACACATATTGGTTTCTTCAGACATAAATATCATAACATATAAAAAGTAAAACTTGTTTTGCCAAAAGTATCATTAGCAAGCGAAACACACACACACAAAATACCTGAAAGAAAAGGCCTGTAATCTACACTAAAAATATGTGATAAACTCATCTTTAAAAAAAGAGAAAATATCTCAATAAGGAGGCACAGGATATGGAAAGACAACACATGGATGAGAAAATCCAGATGGCTAATCAATATATGAATAAATAACTCAACAACACAGTCACAAAATAAAATAAAACTGTCAATTTCTATCAACCAAATTGTAAAAAACTTACACAATAACATCCTCAAACAATTATGTATATTGGGAAAGATACAATAATATATATTAAAATGTAATACATACATACAGTTTGGTCTAGCAAACTCAATTTGAGATAGAAATCAAACAAAAAAAAACATGAATTTCCATTTATAGATAAGTATTAATAAATTATGGTTTATTTTATTATATTATTTTATTGCTATTTAAAAGACTGGTTTAGTTCTATATTTACTGAAAAAGTCCACTATGTGTTTTCAAGTTTAAAAAAAAAAAGGGACATTTCAGAGTAAAGCCTACAATAGCTTTAAAAGGGAGAGAGGGAGGAAGCCAGCCAATACGCCCTGAATATTGGGGCATATTTCGTTTGCACTTAGAAGAAAGAAGTATGGCTGATTATACACCAATTGACTATGTCTGTTACCTCAAATGGAAAGGGTTTTGAGGAAACAGAGTGAAAATAACATTTCTTTGTACACTTATTAAGCAATTAAAAACAATATATATTGCATTAATACTTAAAAAATAATCTGTTAACAAATATGCTCTAATCCAGTATGCCAGTATCTCCAAAATAAAAGGCTATCTGTATATGCCAAACATTTATTATACTGATGTTTTTTGTTTTTCCCAGAATTGTATGTATATGTATATATAATGTATGTATACAGTTTCTTCATGAACATGTTTAAATTTTGTAACTATTTTTAACTACAATGTTAGAAAATATTATGGTAATAGTTATGCAAAATAGCACATTATAAAGTATCTTTTTTTTTTATCTTACTTTTATGTAATGTTACAATCCCCCAATCATAAATTGTGGTATTTTAGGTCAAATAATTCTGCCCAGAACTCTGCCACAAAAGGACTTCCCATCTTCTTGAGAATGCTCACAAAGCATCTCTTCTCTTCTGGAAAGCCTTGCTCTATTTTTCCCTACTTGCTTAAACCTACCCATTCTTTTACAAATCCATTGGCTTTACTGGCTACCACTGTTTCTTTTTTTTACAATTATCTTATTGGGTAATCCTATACTACCAGTTCCTATTATCTGAGAATTTTCAGAAAACTGATTATTTCTACATAAGAAATTTCTGTGGCTTTCCAGTCATAATGATGGAGAGTTGGCAGGAAGAAAGGAGGAAGGAAGAGGGGAAAGTGAAGGAGGGTAAGAGGGAGGGAAAAAAAAAAAAGGAAGGAAGAAAGTGAAAAAAAAAAAGGAAAGCAAAAGAAAGGTACTTGTTCAGTAAGGCATACTTTAATTATATCACTAACAAAATGCCAAATCATTTTTAGTTGAAAATATAGGGATTTATATCCACACTGCATATTATTCTAATTAGTTCTTTTGATCTATATAATCATCTGAAGACAAAGAACTGTTGAACTCAATGTAAATCCTCCCATTCTGAGACATTTGCAAGAAAGAGCAGCAGAATTAAAGTCCGTCAGGCAACTAAATACAATCGACAATAGAGTTCATAAAGAGTGATGGTCTCATATTAAAGCCAGCTAGGAAAACGGGCAGATTGAGAAATTTCAAGTTAAATTTCCATTTCTTTAGTTGAAATTGCACCTTTTATGAATATTCCTATTATCCCGGGGATTCAGGGGAACCAAAGTAGTGTTTAGTCAAATACTATCTGATGTATCTTTTTTCAAAAGTGAGCTATTAAGAGATATGTATGTGCAAAATACACTTCCAAGGTTTTCGGTTTTGTTTTTTAAATTATTGTGTGATGGGGCCCATATCCAGGCACTCCATATCAACTCTAAAACAGAGTCCAATGCTGTACAAGTGTTACAAACTATATTTTAGTAAATTACTTTCCTTTTCTCAGCATGTTTCCACAGGGCAAAAAAGTTTTACGTGGGACAACTTTATGACTTCATTCCCAACAGAAATGTGCCCTCTCAAAGTTAACAGGCATTGATCTTTAGACCAGTGAGCCTATAAAATCAGCTCTAATAATACACATTTAAGTGACAATAAAAAGTAGGATACTTTCTGGTTACATGTAATAGGTAAGGTCTATGTAATTACTAAACAAAGCTGCCCTGATTTACTGACATGTCATTTCTGACCAAGAGTTACTAGGAAGAAAAAAGGAGAGGGGAGGACAAATGGACAAAAAAAATTAACTTGAAAGAATAAAAACACTGCTTTAAAGATATAATAGAACTAAATGATTTGTGTATCACAGTTAACATAAAATGTAAAGGGGTAATAGTCATGTTACTAAAAAAAAATTAACTTATTTATTTTGAAAACAGATTCCTATAATAGAATTCAGTGCTTGGTCACTCTTCCCCTACATTCCCATCCTAAACTTTGGTTTCTTTTTAATGAAAAAAAGGAGTCAGCAAAACAAAATGCCACCATTAAATCATTCTGCAACATTTTGTGTCAAAAATGTAATGGGAAATGCACACATCAAGGGAAAGGTTACTGTTCTTCCAGAACATCTTTTCACTTGGTTCACGGCTCATCCTTCTACATAACCGTGCAGGCACTGCTGACGGTTTTCTCTCTCGGTTTAATGTGGCATTTGAAGGATTATGGCATTTTCAGAAACCACAGTGCAGTGATTTTAGTGGTTATCTGACTGAAAGTGATACTGCGACTCAGAATAACTGCGCTGTTTATGTGCAGTGGTAAAAGTCAGCTACCAACTCTTTTCACATTATCAACCTAGTTCCTGATTGCGTATTTTCTTAATAATACACGAGGTCAGTCTAGAAACTAAAGCCAGAATTAGAGAAAACTCCATTTAAATGGGAGCCTGCTGTATACAGGCATACTATATTTAATTTTAAATATTATTAACTGCATTGTTATAGAAAGAGTTAATTCAGCAATTGGTTAATCTTAACTCATTTCAGTTTAGGATAAATGTAACTGAAACTGTTTCACAAAAAGGGTTAAAATAAACAATTAAAAGGAATATTCTTAGAAATTAAAATGAAAAGAAATCATATATCATACATGTAAATCAATTAAGAACTATAAAGATACAGTAAATGAGATATGCTATAAATACCCAGGTAATATTTTAATCTACTAATATTTGAATACATTACTTATATTAATATATTTAAAGTATATTTTAAAAGCTCAATCTATAATATTTTATTTTATAGAATTAAGAAAATAAAAAACTTTCCAAAGTAAACAGTTTCTACTATAAACTATTTCTCACAAATCTACATCTAAATTAGTAAAAAATGAAAAGTGGCTGCCTTAAAATTAATTCATATGCTCTGGTAAGCTATGAGCTATAAAATATATAATTGACAACAAAATTAGAAAAATAATATGGATTAATACGATAAAAAAAATAGCATTGTTGGTAGGAGGTTTGTGCTGTAAATTGTTCAAAATCGCAGACTGCGGGGTATTTTTCATTTCTGAATTTCCTTCTCTTATCCTTTAGTCTATGATATAATGAAATCACAGAACGTGAAAATTAAAAGGTATCTTCAAATATATCTAACACATTGCTTAATTTATAAATGAGATAGATGGTTTCCAGAAAAGCTGTCTGCATCCTCAAGGTGACACAGTCTTCAAACTCTCAGTTTTAGTCCTATACCCTCCACCATCATTTTGCCTGGTTAGTTATCTAATGAAGTTTTCAAGTGAGGTTCATTTTTTGAGCCTATTAAGATAAACATTCAATGTACTATCACTGCCAAAGAGAGACTGTCCTTAATAAGCAAGAAAATTATATTCCTGGCTTTCCTAATCAATAATTTCTTCATATATGTTAACAGCATTATGTGGAAAATTAGAGCTGTAATAATGACATATACCACATCTAAATAATAAGTGAATACGGTGAAATAAGGGAAAAATGAGGTTTGATAACTTACTTTTATCCTTATTCAAAAAACAGAGATATAAATATGAAAACATTTGTTCAAATACAACAATGTTATAGCTAATACACACACATTCACATATGTACATTTTAAAACCTGAACAAGATCACCCTAAGGTTAAAGAATTCTGAGGTTATGTATTTCTGAGATTTAAGTCTCAGTTTTATGTATGCTAAAGAATCAACTAAATGATGCAAAACTTCCCAAGTGGGGAACAAATTAACATTTATTTTACAAAGATTCTGAAATGACAACGTTCTTATTTGCTCACTGAATTTCAAGGGACCACAATTCTTCGTCTACTAACTTGTATTGTTCTATTCATTTAAATAATCTCTCTTCTCAAAAACAAAACCCTCAGATCACAGGTAATTAAAAGGCTGACTACAACAGAGGTAAATCTGTCTTTCAAATTTAATCTACCAAATGCAAATATACTGCACTTGTGATCTTTTTTTTTTTTTTTTTCCACAACTGGTGGTTAATACAAATACTCACCTCTCTAAAATTTCACATCATTGTGCCTATAAACTCAAGATTTCTTCAGTCTATTATTAGAATGATGCTGTTGTATTCTTCAAGACAACACAGAGGGACTACAAAAGCATTTAGTAAACAGATGACCACAATTAAAATGACGAGTGACCAAAATGGTAAAGATAAGATGCATCACACATTTTCACAAACAGCAGCTTCAATTAATATATGCAACATTATGTATGCGATTTAAGTATGTACACATATACCATTTTAATGTGTATACATATAACATAAATACAATGTAAATATATTCATATACCCTTCAACCTGAAAGTTATTTGTAAAAGATGTAACTTGCCCCTGAAAAAAGGATAGAGCATATTTCCTTAAAAACAAAAGTCCCAGAGATAAACATCTACAAAGGTCACATTTATTGAGTCCTATGCCTCTCATTTAATATAAAGTACAAATGAAGAATATGACATCTAAAGTTAAAAACAAAAAGTAGTAATTTTAATAAATCCTTTTAATATCAAAGAAAATCAAATAGTATAGTTGGAAGAACAAAGATTACAGCACTAGTCTCAAAGAACATCAAATTTAATTAAAACAAAAAAACCAAAATTTGAAACATCAGATATGATCCCGAA
This sequence comes from Bos indicus x Bos taurus, assembly GCF_003369695.1. Lineage (NCBI taxonomy): Eukaryota > Metazoa > Chordata > Mammalia > Artiodactyla > Bovidae > Bos > Bos indicus x Bos taurus. Next base: position 100,546,846 of record NC_040079.1, read on the forward strand.
AGGGATGTCATCATTTAGCCTGAAACAAATACATTTATCAAAGACAAGTTTTATTCTACCAGGGAGCTGAAATGTAAATTTATGTTGAGTCTGTATGAGCTAAGAGCACAGACTGTTTGAATCTGAGTGTCAGTTTCACTACTTTATTTTGGGAAGTTACTTACGCCTTAGTTGCCCCAACAATTCAATGGAAGCAATAGTACTGCTCACCTTATAGGGTAACTTTAAGGATTGAATGATTCAACATGTACATATATATATATGGTATCTGGTCCATATAAGCATTATATAAATGGTTTATTACAGTTGTTTGCATATATAGGGTATTTACAATTCCCTAATTATTGTGCCAAGCCATTTACTTCTATTTATCTCAATTAATCCTCCAACAACCTCTGGGTTACGTACTATTGACTATGGTTATTTTACAGATAAAGAAACCAAACCACAGAGAACATAAAGGCAGAATTCCCAAATAACAGAAACAAGTTTTAAATCAGGTGGCTGGCTATAAATACCCATTTTTAATTGGTCATTATACTGAAGTGGGTTGCCATTGCCTTCTCCAATATAAAACTGTTTCCCAAAATGTAGAAAGACTCTGAAATTTAATAACATTTAGGCTTTTCACATAAATTTATCAGGTTTGCTTTAAAAATATCCAATGTAAAATATCATGCTGAAGAAGGAATAAAATGGGATAAGTTTTTCACATACAAGATTCACTTTAATTAGAAGTATCTATTTCATTAAATTCTTTTGTTAAAGAAGAAACATATTCAATGACAGGTGTTCAAGATGGTATGGCAGGCTTTATTTAGGACCATCATGACAGATTTAGGAACCACTGCATTGGGATTTTATACTGGGGCAGAAAGACAGGGCCAAACTTTGGATACAGTATGGCCAAGATGGAATTTATAGAAAAAGTACATGGTGGGGATCAATAGATAGAAAATTAATAAGTGGAAATATCAGTGCTAAGGGGGTTTTGGCTAAACTGACCTGAAAGAATTTTTTCTTAAGATATGCCTGGGTGATCAGAATGGTAGAGACTGAGGAACCGGATCAGATACCTAGGGTGATCAGACATCAAGGGTGAGAGGTTCTGCTTAAACTGACTGAGCAGGGTTCCTGCTAAAACTGGACATTGTAAGGAAACATACAGATGAACTTCGGAGAAAGTACAGTAACCTGACTAAAGTTTGTTCCAGCAAAGAATCTTTATTGCCTTTAGCACATTAAAAAATTTTTGCAGAAAAAACAACAAAAACTAATTTTATTTAATCAAACACATGTAAAAATAATATTAAGATTAAAAAATGGATTAGGAAAGGAATAGGCTATGCAGAACAAGTGACAAGAGAATATTTGCAGTGGTTTTCTGAGGGTGAGGGTGAGCGTGGGATATGGGATACATGGCATATGGAATCTTCCTCCAACCAGGGATCAAACCCATGACACCTGCATCTGGAGTGCAGAGTCTTAACCACTGGACCACTGGGGAAGCCCATAAGAGTAATATGAAGATGAAAAAAATGGATCAGGAAAGTAACAGGCTATGAAGAACCAGTGACAAGAGAATATTTGCAGGAGTTGTCTGAGGGCAGGGTGGGAGCTAGGATTGACAGTAAATAAGCAGAGCACTTTTTGAGGTAATGCAAAATTTTCTAAAATGGCACTCTATTGATAGCTGAACAGTTCTATACATTTATTAAAAATTGTAACAGTCTACATATAAAATGGCTGAATTTGTACAGTATGAAAATTAAATCTCAATATAGTTATTTTTAAAAAGAAAAAATATTTGCTCTTTATCAAAGGAAGTAGGCTGTACCAAGGGAACTGACTTATTTTCCAGTCTCTTTAGCTAAATGAGAGAAAAGTCAACAAGAATAACTTCCACTCTAAGAGACTTACTCAAAAAATATATATATTCTACATAGTTACACGATAGTCTAGAAAGAGATTCTGAAAGTATGTGTTTACAGGAGATCCTGTGAGGGAATGTAATTTAGTATAGGTTTGGGAACTTGTAACATCACATATGATTATCAGAGGTAGTCTGTTAGAGCTCAGAGATGATATAGCCTGACATCTTTTCTATTCAAATAAAAAAACAGAGACCCTCTGAGATTCAGCAACTTGCTAGAATTGGTAAGAGACAAGCTTGGACTAACTAAGGTCTAATTCTCAGTGAAGTAATCATAGTCAATCAGAAATCCTTATTTACCTATGCTTTTTGTTGTTTGCTACAAGTGTATACTATTTTAAAGTTTGTTTTTAATAAGTAAAAATGAAAAAACAAATCAATTAAGACCTAAAGAAAAGTCTTTGTTCTCAAAGAGATGACAGTATTTCAGTGTATAAGGCTGAAATGCATACAGACTTAGCAGTGTATCAGTAAATAATTTAACAAAAATTTACTCTGATTAATTTTCTGTGCCGTATTGTAGAAGACTATGAGAATCATCATGAATAAATGGAAGGCCTCACTTAATCTAGTGAAAAAGTAATTCATAGATAATTTCCAAGGAATTGGATAATAGCATGATGTGGGATTTTATGTGGGTCCCAAGGTCAATCAAAGTAAGAAAAACATCATTATGGGATCATATACGTCTGGAAGGATACACGAAAGAAGTAAATACCGAGACCTAGTCTTAGAAGAAAGAGAATATGATCTGAAATTGTATAGGAAGCAGGGAAGTCTCAAGCAAACAGTTGTAGTGCCCATCCAAAAGATCAGCATACTCAAGAAAAGAAGCACTGACAACGGAAATAAAATCAATAAATTGCTTGAAAAACACAGCTTACCATAACTAAGGTAAGACAAAAGAAAAAGTTTTCAATAGCTCTATTATCTAAATATTTTAAAAATCGAGGGACTTCCCTGGTGGTCTAGTGGTTAAGACTCTGTCCTTCCAATGGAGTGGGTGTGGGTTCAATCTCTAGTTGGGTTACTAAGACCCCCACAAGCTGCATGGGGCAGTCAAGAAATAAAAAGTAATGATAAATAAGTAAAGATTTTTTAATATGAAATTAATTACCAAAAACGTCCCAACAAAGAAAATTCTAGTCCAGAATGGGAGAAAATAATAGCAAATGAAACAACTGACAAAGGATTAATCTCCAAAATACACAAGCAGCTCATTCAACTCAATACCAGAAAAACAAACAACCCAATTAAAAAGTGGGCAGAAGACCTAAACAGACATTTCTCCAAGGAAGATATACAGATGGCCAATAAACACATGAAAAGATACTTAACGCTGCTCATTATAGAAATGCAAATCAATATACAATGAGGTATATCACCTCCTACCAATCAGAATGGCCACCATCAAAAAAATCTACAAACAATAAATGCTAGGGAGGGTATACAGAAATCGGAACCTTCTTGTACTGTTGGTGAGAATGTAAATTGATACAGCCATATCAATGTAAATTGATATGAATACTGTATAGAGATTCCCTAAAAAACTAGGAATAAACTACCATATGACCCAACAATCACACTACTGGGCATATACCCTGAGGAAACCATAACTGGAAAAGGCACACACACTCCAATGTTCACTGCAGCACTATTTACAATAACTAGGACATGGAAGCAAACTAGATGTCCATCAACAGATGAATGGATAAATAAGCTGTAGTACATATATACAATAGAGTATTAGTCATAAAAAGGAACACATCAGTTCTAAAGCAAAGGATGAACCTAGAGCCTATTATAAAGAGTGAAATAAGTCAGAAAAACAAATATTGTGTATTAGCATATATATATGGACTCTAGACAGAGAGTACTGATGAACCTATCTGCAACTCAGCAATGGAGACAGAGACCTAGACAACGGACTTGTGGCCACAGCTGAGGAAGGAGAGGGGGGATGAACGGAGAGAGTAGCCTGGAAAATCCCATGGACGGAGGAGCCTGGTGGGCTGCCGTCTATGGGGTCGCACAGAGTCGGATACGACTGAAGTGACTTAGCAGCAGCGGCACCGAAACATGTACTTTACCATATGCAAAACAGATAGCCAGTGGGAATTTGCTGCATGACACAGGGCACTCAAACCCAGTGTTCTGTGACAATGAAGCTGGTAAGATGGGATGGAAGGTGGCAGGGAGGCTCAAGAAGGAGGGACGTGGGACATATGTACACCTATCGTTGATTCATGTTGATGTATGGCAGAAACCAACACAATACTGTAAAAGCAATTATTCTCCAATTAAAATTAAATTTAAAAAGAAAGAAAGAAAGAAAACTCTGGTCCAGATGGTTACATTTGAGGAATTCAATGAAAATTCAATGAAGAAATAAAAATCAATCAATAAATACTTAAAAAAAAATAGAAAACTTTCTAACATCTTCTAGAAGGCCAGTATAACCTGAAAAACAAAATCTGATAAAGACTTAGGAAAAGAAATTGTAAGAATAATATTTACATGAATGAATAGAGACACAAAACCCTTATCAAAATACTAGCAAATGAAATCCAAATATATAGCCCAGGAGGGCCTTATCCCAGGATTGTAAAGTTGATACAACTTTTGAGGTCTCCATCTGTGAAGGATGGAAAAGCTAGACGGAAACACTGCTTGTGTACCTACTTGTGCCAAGATCTCCTTATTGAGAGGTCTTAACACTTCTAGCCACTGACTCTGTATTTTTCCATTTCCTAGCCCTTTCCCTTCTTCTTCACTCCAGTCCCTGGGTCCATTAAACAGCAAAAGCCTTCTGATTTTAACCATAATGATCAGCTTGGCTTCTGATCCTGACTGACTACCTCAACACCAGGCAGCTCTCAACATCTGCATAAACAGGTTTTTTTTTTTTTTTTAAACCTTATTTAATAATTTCTTATACAATAGCATCAAAAACATTAAATACTTAGGAATACATTTAATAATAAACATGTAAGACTTCTACAATGCAAACTATAAAAACATTGATGAAAAAATAATGGATATCTGAAAATCTGAACAAATGTAAAGATATACCTAGTTCATGCATCAGGAAACAATGCTATTAATGCTTCCCAATATTAATGCTCCCCAAATTCATCCACATATTCAACACAAAACTAATCAAAATCCCAGTAGGCTTCTTTTGAAACACTGTGGTTAAATATATGTAAGATTTACCATTTTAACTGTTTTTAACTGTACATTTCAGACACACTAAGTATATTCACACTGTTGTGCAAGCATCACCACCATTTATCACTTTACACAATTTAAACTCAGTACCTATTCAAACACTAACTCCCCAGTCACCCTGCTCCTGGCAACCATGACCCCACTTTCTGTCTCTATGAATTGGACTACTCTTAAGAATCCCATATTAAGTAGAATCATACAACATTTGTCCTTTTTTGACTGGCTTATTTCAGTCAGCATGAAAGTCTTCAGTGTTCATTCATGTTATAGCATATATCAGAATTTCCTTCCTTTTTATAGTTGAAATATATCCTGAGGGCTTCCCTGGTGGCTCAGTGGTAAAGAATCCACCAGCCAATGCAGGAGACGTAGGTTCGATCCCTGGATCAGGAAGATCCCCTGGAGAAGGAAATGGCAACCCACTTCAGTATTCTTGCCTGGGAAACACCATGAACAGAGAAGCCTGGTGGGCTCGAGTCCGTGGCATCGCAAAAAGTGACTTGACTTAGTGACTAAACAATAACAACATGTATATATCATATTTTTTTTATCCATTCATCTATTAATGGACACTTGGTTTGTTTCCACCATTTGACTACTACTAATAATGCTGCCAGGCTTCCCTGGTAGCTCAGCTGGTGAAGAAGCTGCCTGCAATGCAGGAGACTCTCGTTCAATTTCTGGGTCGGGAAGATACCCTAGAGAAGGCATAGACTGCCCACTCTGGTATTCTTGGGCTTTGCTGGTGGCTCAGTCGGTAAAGAATCTACCTGCAACGCAGGAGACCTGGGTTGGGAAGATCCCCTGGAGGAAGGCATTGCAACACACTCCAGTATTCTTGCCTGAAGAATCCCCATGGACAGAGGAGCCTGTAGGGCTGCAGTCCATGGGGTCACAAAGAGTCAGACACGACTGAGCGACTAAGCACACAGCAATAATGCTGCCATGAATATGAATGTATAATATCTCTTTAAGCTCCTGCTTTCAATTCTTTGGGGTATACACTCTCTAGAAGTGAAATTTTTTTTTCTCCACATCCTCCTCCAAACTTGTTATCTTCTATTTTTGTTTGTTTGATAATAGTCATTCTAATGGGTTTGAAGCAGTATCTCATTGTGGTTTTGCTTTGAATTTCACTAATGATTAATGTATAGCATCTTTTCATATGCTTAATAACTGGAGAATTTCTTTGGAGAAATGTCTGTTCAAGTCTTTTGCTCATTTTTAATCAGTTTTTTTCATTGTTGTAAATGATTTGTTGTTCTTTTTACACTCTTGATATCAATCTCTCATTGGATGCATGATTTGCAAATATTTTCTCACACTTTGTTGGTTGCCTTTTCACTCTGTTGGTAATTTCCTTTGACACAGACATTTCTAATTTTGAATGAAGTCTAAAATGTATATTTTTGTTGTTGTTGCTGGCCTGTGCTTTTTTTGGTATCATATCCAGGCTTTCTTCCTTTTAATAAAAATGGAAAGCTCTTTCTGACACTCATATGAAAATGCAAAGGATCCCAAATAACAAATAAGCTTACGATAAGACCTCAATAATCCAGACATTAGTACTGGCCTAGAAATATGTACATAGCTTGATGGAACAGAATACAAAGTCTAGAAACTGACCCTCATTTAAAAAGTCAATTAATATTTAACAATGAAACCAAAGCAACTTAATGTAGAAAGGAAATGCTTGCTAGAAATTTCTTAGAAAATTGGTGCTAGAAAACTAGAAATCCACATGGGATAATAAACAAACCTTCCTTAACTATACCTGAAGTTAAACAAAAATTAACTTCAGATGAACCACACAATCTCAGTATAAAAGATAAATCATAAAGCTTTTAGAAGAACACAAAGATAATTTTTGTGACCTGGACCTAAGCAAAGACTTCTGAGATAGGACACAAAGGCATTAATCATAAAATAAAAAGTTGCTAAACTGAACTTAGTAAAATTAGTAATTTCTGTTCTCTAATACCATTAAAAAATGAATAAGCAGGCCATAGATAAAGATTGTATGTCTGAAAAACATGTATTTGCAAAATAGAGTATATTAAAAACTCATATAAACTCAATACTGAACATACAACCCAATTTTTTTTTTTAATGAGCAAAATAATTAGCTCACAAAGGAAGATATACAAACAGCCAGTGAGCATATAAAAATGTGCTCAACATTATTATACATCAGAGTAATGCAAACTAAAACCACAGTGCCATTCCCTCACACATTCATTAAAAAGGCTGAAATCAAATAAAACTAAACATGCCATTTATATGTTCTACAAGAGGTAACTTCTAGGGGAAAGAAATGCAATGGTTGCCTTTGAGAAGAGGGAATGACTAGGAAAGGGCACAGCTCTTGAGAGTGAAAAAAACTGTTCTACATCTTAATAGAAATGGGGGTTACATAAGCGCATCATAAAAATTTTTATTACATGCTTTTCTTAAAATTCACCAATTTATTCATTTAACATTTATGCATTTCACTGTCTGTAACTTTAACCACACACACACACATACACAAGCAACTACTGAACTTAATAGATTTATTTTTGCAGTGGTTGGGGCTGGCAATTCTGAAACTACTTCCTATATATTCTAAGCTTGAGCAAATAGGAAAATATATTGTCCTGAAACCTAAACTAGATAAGACAATTTATGAATACATTTTTATATTTCTATGAAATATTTCTGTGAAATATTTCAATTTTTATAGAAATGTTCCTATGAAACTGTTTCATCTCGTTTCATCATTAATTCAGAATTTACAACCTTTGGGCAGCTTAATTATTGTTTCTCTAAGTAGTTTACAGAGTCTGGATTTAAAAACACTGAACAAATCACATGTAACTAGACTTCTATAAGATACAGCCATTTTTCCTACTTGAATTTTAATGTCTGTTGTTTACATCAAAATTATTAAGATCATATTTTGTCAAAATATTTTTAAAAATATATCAGATAGGGTGACACATAATGAAACTTTAAATAGTTGCAATGTTTGCATTTTTCCTACTTATCTTTGATTAAAGTGAAAGTTGCCCAGTCGTGTCCGACTCTTTGCGACCCCATGGACTATAGCCTGCTAGGCTCCTCTGTCCATGGAACTTTCCAGGCAAGAATACTGGGGGGGTTGCCATTTCCTTCTCCAATCTTTGATTACAAATAGAAAGAAAAATATCTTTGTTAATCAGTGCTCAGGCTAATTTCTTTATACATTCTAGCATTATTCATATATTAAATGCTGGCATTCTTGTAGAGTTTTAATTCTGGTATTAAGCTGATTGCATTTTTTTAAGTTAAAAATAAGTAACCAATCTTCAAAAATTATAATAAACTTTCAAAACTAAAGTAGACCTCACTAGGTTTTTTTTTAATACAAAAAGCTTAAAAATCAATTGTTAAACAAAATGAAAATTTAGAAATATTTTCTCAAAATATGGATATAATGATGTTAAACTCTCCAGAATATGACAGAAGTTTCTGAATTCTATTCAATTTTAATTTTACTTATGCATTAGGTGATGTTGTTTGGTATTCATATCAGAATTCCTTGAAAATCTGTTTCTATAAACTATTTCTTATTATGGTTATTCAAAAAGTAAAAGTTTTTTAAGCAGTTAAAAAACCTAAGAAAAGGAAATTTCAAGTCATAATTGTACTCTTCTGTTTAAATTTTCAAATAATTGCAAGTGCTTCATTAGTTTGTATTTAGAATGCTACACTTACCTTCCCTTTTGATGAGAATCTTGTTAAAGAATTAGCACATTTCCTCAGGCTATGAGTTATAGGAAGTCTATATGTCTTTCAACATCTTGATATGCTACTTTATCCTTGCCTTTTATGTAAAATTAGATTTTTATATCAGATTTTTGATAATATTTTAAGCCTATTTTATATTAAAAATAAAAATTAGAAAGATTTAATATATGGCCAATGATTCTGTAACGCAACCTCCTATGAAGTGTGTAAGCCATCAACTACCACAGGGAGGCGCTCTTTGCTCAGTGACTTGGAGTAAGAAGAGGGGAGCTATAAGGATATGTAAAACAGAGACTGTGCCTTCTAGATGGCCATACTTGCTAGAGAGCCAAGTCAAGTAATATTACAGCACTAACAGCAGTGAACTTCAAGAAGAGATATATCACACAGGACATCAGGGTGACATGAGGGGATACATTTTACTACATATAATTGAAAGAAATATTAGATCTCCAAGCTTTGGAAACAATCCTTTAGAACACAGCAATTTGTACTACACCAATCACTGACTCAGGGTTATAAAACAAAACAAAACATTAAAACCTATCCTTGAAACTGTTGGTAAAAATAAGGAATAGAAACAGAAGATTAACCAGAAATGTCTTTGTGCAGGAAATGTTTTTAATAATTTGAAATTTATTAGAAGAAAAATCATTTTACAATTTGTTTCTAATTTATAAATATCCAAATAATATACATTTGCACCATCACTTGACATTCCTACATAAATATGCAAATTTTATCATTAAGACTGATCACTGTGTGATAAACTACATAAGAAATAATAAATTAGAAAGTGTATAATCAAAATAAATCATGCTGAATATTTTAGTCAGTCAGTTTAGTCGCTCAGTAGTGTCCGACTCTTTGTGACCCCAAGGACTGCAGCACGCCAGGCTTCCCCCATCAACAACTCCTGGAGTTTCCTCAAACTCATGTCCATTGAGTCAGTGATGCCATCCAACCATCTCATCCTCTGTCGTCCCCTTCACCTCCCACCTTCAATCTTTCCCAGCATGAAGGTCTTTTCAAATGAGTCAGCTATTCACATCAGGTGGCCAAAGTACTGGAGTTTCAGCTTCAGCATCAGTCCTTCCAAAGAATACTCAGGACTGATTTCCAATAGGATGGACTGGTTGGATCTCCTTGCAGTCCAAGGGACTCTCAAGAGTCTTCTCCAACACCACAGTTCAAAAGTATCAATTCTTCGGCGCTCAGCCTTCTTCACAGTCCAACTCTCACATCCATACATGACTACTGGAAAAACCATAGCCTTGACTAGACGACCTTTGTTGGCAAAGTAATGTTTCTGCTTTTTAATATGCTGTCTAGGCTGCTCATGACTTTTCTCCCAAGGAGTAAGCATCTTTTAATTTCATGGCTGCAGTCACCAACTGCAGTGATTTTGGAGCCCAAGAAAGTAAAGTCTGTCACTGTTTCCACTCTTTCTCCATCTATTTGCCGTGAAGTGATGGGACCAGATGCCATGATCTTCATTTTCTGAATGTTGAGTTTTAAGCCAACTTTTTCACTATCCTCTTTCACTTTCATCAAGAGGCTCTTTAGTTCTTCTTCACTTTCTGTCATAAGGGTGGTGTCACCTGCATATCTGAGGTTATTCATATTTCTCCCAGCAATCTTGATCCCAGCTTGTGCTTCTTCCAGCCCAGAGTTTCTCATGATGTACTCTGCATATAACTTAAATAAGCAAGGTGACAATATACAGCCTTTACATACTCCTTTTCCTATTTGGAACCAGTCTGTTATTCCATGTCCAGTTCTAACTGTTGCTTCCTGTCTTGCATACAGATTTCTCAAGAGGCAGGTCAGGTGGTCTGATATTCCCATCTCTTTCAGAATTTTCCACAGTTTACTGTGATCCACACAGTCAACGGCTTAGCACAGTCAATAAAGCAGAAATAGATAGGAGATACCCCACGCCCAAGGTCAGGAGGGGCGGCTGCACTTGCTGGACCAGCAGTGAGGAGATACTCCACGTCCAAGGGCAAAGCAGAAGCCCCAGCAAGATGGTAGGAGGGGTGAATATGCATTTAGAATCAAACCCCATTCCCGCCAGTGACGCTCAGAGGGCTCAAACAAACCGTATGTGCACTAGGACCCAGGGACCCCACAGAGACTAACACAGAACTGTGTTTGAGCGTCTGCTGTGGAGGTCCCGGTCAGTGGTGGTCTGCTGCAGGGACAGGGGCTCTGGGTGCAGCAGACTTGGGTATGGCATAAGCCCTCTTGGAGGAGGTTGTCATTAACCCCACCATAGAGCTGCCAGGACTGGGAAATAGACTCTCGGAGGGCACAACAGAAACCTGTGCACCAGGACCCAGAAGAAAGGAGCAGTGACCCCACAGGAGACTGCCCCAGACTTGCCCGTGGGTGTCTGGGTATCTCTGGCAGAAGCGTGGGTCAGGTGGCCTGCTGCGGGGTTGGGGGCACTGAGTGTAGCTGTACATGCAATGGATCTTTTGAGGGAGGCCAACTCTACCTTCATTGCCTCCATCACAGTTTGGCCCCAGGTAAACAGCAGGGAGGGAACAGAGTTCCACCCATCAACAGAAAATTGGATTAAAGATTTACTGAGCCCTGCCAATCAGAACAAGACCCAGTTTCCCCCTCAGTCAGTCTCTCCCATCAGGAAGCTTCCATAAGCCTCTTATCCTTATTGAGGGCAGACAGACTGAAAACCACAATCACAGAAAACTAACCAATCTAATCACATGGACCACAGCCTTGTCTAACTCAATGAAACTATGAGCCAGGCCATGTAGGGCCACCCAAGACAGACAGGTCGTGGTGGGGAGTTCTAACAAAATGTGGTCCACTGCAGAAGGGAATGGCAAACCACTTCAGCATTCTTGCCTTGAGAACCCCATGAAAAGTATGAAATATTTTAGGCAATCTATCAAATGTAATCAATTATTCTTAAGAGAAATGAAACTTAGTTTTATTTTTTTTAAGTACTTTAAAACAATCTATTAGTATTTAAAGTGATCTTACATTCTGTGAACATAGAGTTATAAATAAGATCTGCTCTTAGTCTAACCGAATCTCTGGGGAATAAAACACCCTTTACTATGACCCAGGCAATCTATAAACCTCCAACAAGCTAAAACAGGAAAGGTAATTATAAATTGAAAAATCTGAATTATCACAGAGACCAATATTTGAAATAATTGATAAATATGAATTTGTGTTTGTGTTCCTAGTAACTTATGATGACATCAAATTGTTTTGAGGATGGCACTCAGAAGCTAGATGTTTAAAATGCCAAATAAATAAAAGTGCTAATAACAGTGTTAACAGACCAAATAAACATCCTAACCTTGTAACCAAAATGGTTCAATACCTATATAATTTGCCATATACTCAAATAAGGAAGAGCATATAGTAAACAGTTAATGGTATAGACTTAGCTATAAAAATAAAACACCTGCACAGTTCACTTCCTACCCTCAATGCTTCTAAGTAATGGCCACAATACAAGATAAAACTAAAGATGTTATTTAAGAGGACTAATGGATTTTAAGGATCTTAGTTTTAGGAGACCTTTTTCCTCTCTCCTATCTCCCATTAAGCAATAAAATGTGTCCCACTGAGTTTAAAATTTGAAGCCTAAAATTTTGGTCTTATTCCTAACTTGATAGTTTGATAAAGATGTGTAGAGAACAAAAGCCAACCTACCTCTAAAATCTATCTTTTGAAAATAAAATATGTTCAAGAAGAATAATCACTTTATTTCTACTTTTACATTAATATATCAACTAACATTTCAAATTTGTGATTCCTAGTCCTTTACCTAAAGCACAGAAAAAAACCACTGCTCTTTAGCGACATGAAAGTAATCCTCCTTTATTAAGTCTTTTAAACATTTTATCATATACTGAGTGAACAATTTGTTCTAGGAACAAATTAGAATACTAAATGTTTTTAAATTAATTCAGCAAAGAATAATCGGTCACTCCTCATATGGCAAAGTCACTCATTTGCCACGCATTTACTGAGAATTAAATGTCCCAGGAACTGAGGAAGCAAAACCAAGTAAGATATCACTAAGAGCTCAAAAGTACCTCCAACAAGGAACATTCAGAGCAAAAAGATAAATATCCCCAAAGACCTCATAATTTGAAGACAGTTTCAATTTGCCCTTTAGCATTTAACTGCACTAAATAACACAGAGAAATATATTTTCAATAGGAAACTTTCCAGTTAAATTTTAATTAAGTTTAAAAAGTAGATGGCAAAAAAGAACTATTTTTTTTAATCAATATAATAATGTAAACCCATTTTTCATCCTTAAGACACTGATAACTTTCATATTTCCCATGTTTAGAAGAAACAGTTGGTCAAATCATTTTAGGGACCATGTTTCAACAAATTCAAATTTTTTGTCTCCCTTATTGCAAGAATAATCATATACAAAAACAGGACAAGCACACTCTCTAAAAGGTAAAAAAATATGCGTTAGTATTATTAATGTAACATATTTACCAACTAGAACCCTTATTTCAGAGCACACATACATGTATTCTTTGAATTACTAAGTATTAATAATACCACTTCCCTACTATCTTATACAGAATAACTCATAAAGCTTATAAAGCATGATTGTGATCATGTACAAGAGAGGAAAAAACCAAGACAAAGAAATTCTAAATTACTTGTCAAAGACCTGAGAAAACTTAAAAGGCAAAACAGAAAATCACATTTGGAACCTACTATTACAGGTAACTGACAAATTGAATGCAACTTTCTCATGATATTAAAAAAAAATACATGTAAATTAACATATACATATTTACAAATAATTGAAAAAGCCAGGAACATCATAAGAATTTTTTATATAGCCTGAATTACATAGAGAAGTGTGGTTTCAAAATCAAAGCTGCTAAACAGCCGATTCCAGTGAGTCATGTACATTAGTTCAGAGGAACCTGAGAAAATACAGTATATTCAATATAATATTAATAATTAAATTATGACCCAAGAAGTTTGATTTTATAAGAAGACTTAATAAACATATATAATAAGTATTATGATCAAGCACTGAAATATATCTTCAGGGAAAAAAAGGTTAATTAAAATGTCTTAAAAGTAAAGTTAAAAAAATAGCATGTGTACATAATATTTAAGATGCAACTTAATCATAAAAGTGTGGGTTTTGGGGAGAGGGGTTTGCAAACAATAATGGTACCATTACAAAATAAAAGAGATCTTAGGGGAAATGGTAGATATTGGCTTATAAGCATACCTCTTGAAACACATGAAATTCTACATAAAATTCTTCTTTAACCCAAGAGCAATGTGTTTAAACTAAATGTGTGTGTGTGTGTGTGTATAAAATGTAGATAAAATATATATGTATTTTTAAAGAACAATCACATCATAACTATAAAACATTTTATGGTGAGGCTTTATATCCAGCTTATTTTGTTCTCAGAACATTATTAATATATAATGTTTATAAAACATTTAATTCCCTCTTCATTACCTCTAAAATCTTTGCAGAAAATCTGATATTATCTTGTTAACAAGGCAAAACTAGGGAGGAAGATTTGTATATCCATCATTTCTCGAGTAACAAAAATATCTTTACCTTCAGAAGACTTTCACAAAAATCCGACACTGGAATGTTATAATAATGCAAGTGAGGATGAAAATTTTATAATAGGAACTGATTAAATAAATGAGAGGAAAGGCTAATAGATAAAAATGTTTATCAAGAACCAAAGAAAGGTGATACCTATTTTTTCTTTTTTAAGACAACTATAAAACAATGTCCTGGAGACACTCTTGTTATAAAGTGGTTTTTAAGATGAAAATTGTATTTACTTCTTAGGTTCTTTTTTTTCAAATGTATCACCAAATAATTTAAAATAAACACCTGACAAAAACATGTAGAGTCTATACAAGAAGTCCTGCATCAGCCTACTATTTTAAGAAAATAAATAGGAGGTAGATATTTACATAGATTTTAATAGTTATAAAAAAAATAACCAGCTCTCTTAACTACTGCTTCAAAATGATCATGCCCCACAATGCCACTCTCAATTCTAGACTGAATTTTTGTTCATTATGTAAGAGTGCTTTTATGTTTGTTCTTTTATTTATTTGTTGTTTTATGCATTCCAGTATGTTATGCTTATGCTTGGGATTTCTTTTTTTATATAAAACAGAAGATCATGTTGTGATGAGAATTACTCATGGGTCTCTTCTGATACTAGAACTAATTTACCCCAAACTTAAATAAGCTTAATCTCCAGGAAAGCTCTCATGATATTCTACATAAACTATTTCAAAAAACAGTTGTTTAATATTACAGACTTTTTCAAGTCTGCTGAAGCACTGTATTTCTTCACTGGAATTTATACTTTTTCTTTTTCTACCTCAGTGACGGCATAAAGTCGTGAAATTTAAAACCACATGCCTCTAATTTAAGAAATTTAAAAAAGCAAATTATACTTCTAATGACAAACAAATGACATCATTTTGGAAGCAAATATTTAAAATCTTATAAAGGTATTAATACACATTAATAATTTTTGAATCATTTAATTTCTATGCCATGAGTTAGTCAGGGGTTTATCAAAAGACAATTTTTGAAGGAAACCAGAAAGTGTTCCCATAACATACTAAAAAATTCTTTGTGTCACTGTCCTTTGAAAGAGGATACCTCTTTTTAGATAAGGTCTCCTTTTTCTCACCCACCCACTGCTTCATCTCACTAAAAGCTTTGCGCAATTTCATCATCTCAGCAAGAGAGGCAGCAAATGGCTAAAATTAGCAGTCTCTGGACCCTCAGGAATAGCCACTATGCCATATCACCTGAGATTCCTGATTAGAATTATGTCTGATTTAAAAAAAAAAAAAAGTAACAAAACAAAACAAAGAAACAAGAAAACAAAACAGAAAACAAAAAATGTCTAACTAGGCCATCTTTTCACCTTTCTTTATTTCATAAGAGAGAAGCATTTAACACATTTTTTTTGAAAAATGATAAAGTACTAACAAAGCTCGTGTCAACATTACTGCTAAAAAACTTATCAACTTTTATATGCTAACAAAACTCAGTAATTTTATTGCTTTATGAGATAAAACATAATAACCTTAGCGCAAAGAGTTTAGATCAAATTATTTTTGTGGCCTCTATCTATAGGACACAGTCAACTTCTCATGTCAAGGGAAAATTAATTCTCTTGTTCAAAATCCAGATTATCACTCTTAACTATATCTAAATCCAGAGAATAACCATGTGTAGCACATTGGATGAAATTTGTTTCTGAAGTACTTTTTCACTCAAGATTTTAAGAAAGGTCCTATACTGTGATTTTTCCCCCCATTTTATCTGCAATGAGAAAATGATTAGGATGGAACCTTAATCCCCTAAAGTCTCAGCATCCAGCTTACCTGACAAGATTTTCATTGTCTCCAGTTCCCTTGCAAGTTGCACATTCAGTTCGTAAATCTTCAGCCTTGGGCTTCTTTTGTAACACAGACTGCCTCTGTCTTCTCTCTCTAGGAACTCTTTCCTGTCATACAAGGAAGAAACAAAATATAAAATCAGGATACGAGGAAAACAGAAATAATTTTAAGCAAGGAAGTTTCTCAAAGTTTAGACTATGCAAAATATGCTTAACTTATTCCAACCTCATGTTTTTCTTCCTCAGGAATGAAGCTTCGTTTTCGTCCTCTGGTTCTCTAAAAAAAGAAAGAAAGAAAGAAAGAAAAATCCACAAAAATATCCAATATTTAATTAACAGTAAAAATAAATTTTTACTGCTTAGGTTAAGCACTTGGAAAGTTAGCAGCATTTCTAATTAATGCAGTACTGCTCTATTACACTTTGTTACAATTTATATCAGAAAATAAAAACATGACAAATTAAGTACAGCCTATAGTAACAGTGCTTTACTTTTAAATAACAGATATCTGATAAGAAAAATAAGCTACAAAATTAGCTTGAAGATTTATGAACACCACAGATGTCATACTATGATGATTTATGAAGAACATTTAAACTTTCATAACTTATCAAGTATGACTGCTAGAGCTAACCCTGGACTCACAATACATCTACTGCATGCCTCTGTGTGTGTGTGTGTGTGTTTGTGTGCTGCACAAACACGTCAGAGTAACAAGAATCAACTTTTAACAGCTATGCAACAAGGGAGGCAAAGGGCTCAGATGTCCCCCAATCCTGGTTAAAATAAAATGAACTAAAACATGGTACAGGTGGCTTGAGCTTATTTACTTAAAACTCTTGAAACTTATATCCTGTATTTCAGAACACATTTACCATGTGAAAGACAACATTTGTATGTTTTAAAGTAATACAAGTACAACAGTATTTGCAGTCCATATGTTAAAAATCTCGACCCATGTAGCACAGACTCTGGAGATCTATAATTCTCACGTGAAGATCACTGTTCTTAAGAGAGAATGAAGAGAAAGGAGGCACCACTTTCAAAACTTGCTTCGTCTGACTGCTGAGATCAAGGAACATTATTCTCAAGTTACAGTAGGGACCAAACAATTCTAAATTACTGTCATTTCAATTTGCCACAGTACTAAGTCACTTGTTATTTAGAACCCACATCCTGTTTAATCTGCTTCTCGAGGAGAAGGGGGCAACAGAGGATGAGATGGTTGAATGGTATCATCAACTCAATGGGTATGAGTTTGAGCAAACTCAGGGACACAGTAAATGACAGGGAAGCCTGGCCAGCTGCAGTCCATGGGGTCACAAAGTCATCAGACACACCTGAGCAACTGAACAACAACAGATGACCAAGAGTTAAATAATCAGTCATTCAAAATACGTAAATTTAAAGACAACATATTCATTTACACTTACACTCTCAATCAGTATATTTTGATTATACTATAGAAGAAATTAGGAAGAAAAAGTAAGACTGTACCCAGGGAAAGGTTTCAAATGCAGTCCACACCAGACATGACTGAGTGACTGAGCACACATACATCTATTTTTAATTCCGAAGAATTAGTACTATGCCTTGCTTCTCAAAATATGAATCATGGTTCATAAGCACTGGCATCCACTGGCAGTTAGAAATGAAGAATCTCATGCCCACAACAACATACTGAATTAGAATTTGTCTTTTCACAAGATCCTCAAGTAAGTCATATACACATTAAAGTTTGAAAACAGCCTTTAATACTGACAACACTTACCCAAGTCCTAATTAAAACCTTTTGGCTAGCTCTTTGTATAGTCATCTTTCCCCTCTATGACATTCCTTCCTTTTATGCTTCAAATTCTGCCCCCCTACACAATTTCTCCCAAAACTGGTAAGGACTATGTCATATTCATCTTTTCAGACCCAATTAAACTTAATATAATGCATATTACATAGAAATTCAATAAATTTGTTTAAACAAAATAAGTATTTGGATTGAAACTACAAATGAATACACCAGATAATACAAATGATAACACTGACAAAAAGGGTAAGTTATTGTTCCCTTCTCTAATAATCTATTTTCAATTTGCAAAAATTATGCATACAGCCATTTCAATAAGGTGATCAAAATTAATAACCACTGTTAAAGGAAAAATATTCAAATTACTTATTTTAGTTCTGCTGCTACTGCTAAGTCGCTTCAGTCAAGTCTGACTCTGTGCGACCCCATAGACGGCAGCCCACCAGGCTCGGCCGTCCCTGGGATTCCCCAGGCAAAAACACTGGAGTGGGTTGCCATTTCCTTCTCCAATGCATGAAAGTGAAAAGTGAAAGTGAAGTCGTTCAATCGTGTCTAACTCTTCACGATCCCATGGACTGCAACCTACCAGGCTCCTCCGTCCATAGGATTTTCCAGGAAAGAATACTGGAGTGGGGTGCCATTGCCTTCTCTGAACATCTAAAGAATGTTCAAACGGCCTTCACACATCTCTATATTTCTCTTCATTCAACCCATCTTTTGTTAAGTCATCTAGTTTTTGAATCATCTACTCACTGAATTAATTTTTAAAGTATACATGTCAATGCTCCAAGTTCATATTCTCAGTTCTTTTAAAAATATATAATTTTTACCATTTCTGATTAATACTTCAAACTTTCAAACCTCTGGTTTGATTCCATCAATTGGAAGTTTTATATACCCATGGAAGAGCTAATCTTTAGGTAGGTTGGTAAGGAGTCCAGGGCCCTCAAGGAGGAAGGGGTCCAGAGCCCTCAAAGAGAAAGGGGTCCAGGGCTCTCAAGCAGGAGAAAAGGACAAAGGTTTTTTTCCTACATAGCTTTGTCTTAGTCAACATAACAATCTATCTTGCTGAAGGCCAAGTTTCTCCTTAACAAGAACATTCTGACTAATCTTGTTATCTTAAGACATATATTGTGGGAGTGGGTCTGTTAAGACCTTTCTAGTGTTAGTTCTAATCTTGTTAATTTAAGATGTATGTTGTGGGAGCAGGTCTAGTAAAAGTATATAAGGCCTTGATAAGACTAGTGAGTTTCTGGCACTATCCTTCCCCCTTCTGATGTCTATGTCAGAAACTTTCTCTCACTTTTTATACTTTAATAAAACTCTGCTACACAAAAGCTATTGAGTGATCAAGCCTGGTCCCTGGTCCTGAAGCTAAATCTTCTTTGGAGATAACAAGTCCGACGTCATTCACTGTAAGCTATCACCCATACTGCAATTACCATCATAAAGTATAAATAATGTCACACTGATCCTATCTCATAACTACAGTTACGTATCTCTACGTTTATAAATTGTTTTATATTTTATGAAAGTAGTATTTTTAAATGACTAAACATTTATAATTATCTAAGTGATTTTAACTTAAGTGCACATATTACAAGAAGGTAATCATTTACGTATTCCTGCAGTAATTTTAAATAACTAAATACAAGAAACCAACATAAACAATTTCTAGCCAGAAAAACAAGGTTGTTACTAGCAACATGAAATTATAGCATCTTAGAGTTCTGAGAAAGCAGGTCATGGAAGTAACTTGATCAGCTGTGATCACACAGCTGATAACTGACCGAAGGTGAACTTCAAACCTAGGTCTCACAACTCTCAATTCAGTGATTTTTCTTGCATGATAAATCCAAGATTAATAATTTAATTCCACATAGAGATGAGTAAAACTATCAAAAGAAAGCAAATGTCTTATTCTCCCTTGATAGTTAAATAAACTGTAACACTCTTATGTCTAAATGAAAAGTTCTTACATTTTGAAAAAAGTAAATGAGACAAAGGAGACAAGTCTACCCAAAGGAGTGGAGACCAATACCTCAAGCTGACTCTATATTCTACTCAATTTGGTACCCTATACATACAATGACTGACATGATCCATTACCAAAGTGATTTAGAGCAAGCTTCTTTAGCAAATATGATATAAACTAGCATTTCCAAAAAGTAAGAATAAGAGGATTTAATCCAAACAGAATGCGTCACAATATCAAGTCCCTAAACCAAGAAAATACTGAGAGTAGTGGGTTTTTGCCCCCTAGTTTTAATGAAGTGCCAGCAACTGTTGCAATTCACACCAGTCTACAAACAAAACAGACAAAATATGTTAAACATGGTATCTCTAGTGAATCAAAAACATAAGGGGAGTTAAAAAGAAGGAGAAATGACAGGAAAAGAAAAAAGGTTGCCTCATCCAACAAGTTTCAATAATCAAAGATCTTGCCCCATCTTAGATGTACATAAGTATTCATAACCAGGTGGTCATTTCATGGTATACATTGAGCCTGACACTACTTTAGAAACAAGATAAAGCAGAAGGGAGGACATAGTGCACGGAAAAAGGAAAAAAAAATATTTAAGAAGGTGCTTTAGAACTTAGAACAAATATATTATCTAGACATTCCAAATGATTGAAACTTTATTTCCAAATTGAGGTTCCTTTTCAATTATTACACTCTTAAAAGTAAATGGAAGTCTGAAAATCATTCCAAATCTTAACACATTCCTATTTTTTTCTTTGTAATTTTTTTAAGAACTTTATTTGCTCAGGGAAAACTGACAATCTGAGCTGCTTAGATCACCTGGCTCTACCTGTCTTTGACACATTTACTTGAAAACAGGAGGTGATAAAAACACCCACAAAGAGTGGCATAATATTAGAGACAATGTATCTAAGTTAGGAAAGAATAAAACACTTGTAACTATAGGCATCATTTTAAAAGCACATCCATCTGAAATAAATAAATATTTCAATAACTTCACTTGTTTAGACTAATAAACTTAACAAATTTTAATTCTGGGTTATTTTAATTTATAATTAAGTCAGATGTATGATTATTTTCCCAAGGTTAGAATGATTCATTTCACAAATGAACTAAATTTAAAACTAAAAGACAGTGTCTCAACATCTTTGATATCATTAAGATGGATTTCACATAGTCATTTGCACACTGATTTCTCTAAGTCTGACACACCTTTTTGATGACAAATGACAATAAAGAAGCCACAAGTGTTTAGACAAAACGAAGAATGCCTTCCTATGTAATTTATATATAAAAAGATAAAATGCTATTTATTAACAAAATTCAAAATTCAATGTTAATTAGGACAATTAAACCTTGAAAACCTCTGTCAGGCTAAAACAGCTTCAGATTTATGCTGAGGAATAAATGTCAGGGCTGTCTTGCAGCTGTTCAAAATGCTTCAATGAAATATATATACAGCATATATTTTTTTTTCCTTAAAAATAAGTATTTGTTTTCCAATTAAAAAATACATTAAAAACAATCATATATTAAAACTCATAAAATATTCAAAAGAAAAACGTTATATACATAAACAATGTGTGAACAAAGCACCATCTGTTTCTGTTGGCTACAGGCATACAACAGATGGAATGGTGATCACCAAAAATGAGTGTTTTCCCTTCTTGTCAACTGACTAGAGTTTATTTTTACCTAATTTATATTAACTGGGTTTGGAAAACAGGTGAAAAATAATAAGAATATCGTGACCTGTTTCACTTAACACTATAAATTAAAATAACCACAAGCCTAAAAAGGTAAAATAAAAGCTACATTTTACATGACAAATGTTTCTGTAACACCCTTCTCATAGGTAATGGCAGATTCAAAATAAGGAAAATCCTGAAGCTCTGCCTAGACCTTGTTCTCTTTATTTCATACACCTGGAAATAAACAAAAATGATGCCTTTCCAAAAGGCAAAAGCACAGCAGCAGCCCGTGGCTTCTGAATAAGATTAGTTGACTGAAGGACACCCACCGTGGCTCTCTTCCAAGTGAGTCAAGCATGGTTTAGTTCGCCAAAAAATTTTTTGCCTAGGTTTCTTCTAAGGATCTATGATAGACACACAAGTTGTTATTATCTCTTTAGTACTTCAGAGGTCCCCTTGGGTCTGATAATAAACTCAAAAATAACTCTGATATCTAAAGCCCCCCATACAAAATCCTTTCTTCCCAGAACTATATTAATTAATCAAAATGAAAAACATCTATTTCTGCTTTATTGACTATGCCAAAGCCCTTGACTGTGGGGATCACAATAAACTGTGGAAAATTCTGAAAGAGATGGGAATACCAGACCACCTGATCTGCCTCTTGAGAAATCTGTATGCAGGTCAGGAAGCAACGGTTAGAACTGGACATGGAACAACAGACTGGTTCCAAATAGGAAAAGGAGTACGTCAAGGCTGTATATTGTCACCCTGTTTATTTAACTTATATGCAGAGTACATCATGAGAAAAACTGGACTGGAAGAAACACAAGCTGGAATCAAGATTGCCGGGAGATATATCAATAACCTCAGATATGCAGATGACACCACCCTTATGGCAGAAAGTGAAGAGGAACTCAAAAGCCTCTTGATGAAAGTGAAAGTGGAGAGTGAAAAAGTTGGCTTAAAGCTCAACATTCACAAAACGGAGATCATGGCATCTGGTCCCATCACTTCATGGGAAATAGATGGGGAAACAGTGGGAAAAACAGTGGGAAAAAATAAACACTTTATTTTTGGGGGCTCCAAAATCACTGCAGATGGTGATGCAGCCATGAAATTAAAAGACGCTTACTCCTTGGAAGGAAAGTTATGACCAACCTAGATAGCATATTCAAAAGCAGAGACATTACTTTGCCAACAAAGGTCCGTCTAGTCAAGGCTATGGTTTTTCCTGTGGTCATGTATGGATGTGAGAGTTGGACTGTGAAGAAGGCTGAGCGCTGAAGAATTGATGCTTTTGAACTGTGGTGTTGGAGAAGACTCTTGCGAGTCCCTTGGACTGCAAGGAGATCCAACCAGTCCATTCTGAAGGAGATCAGCCCTGGGATTTCTTTGGAAGGAATGATGCTGAAGCTGAAACTCCAGTACTCTGGCCACCTCATGTGAAGAGTTGACTCATTGGAAAAGACTCTGATGCTGGGAGGGACTGGGGGCAAGAGGAGAAGGGGATGACAGAGGATGAGATGGCTGGATGGCATCACTGACTCGATGGACGTGAGTCTGAGTGAACTCCGGGAGTTGGTGATGGACAGGGAGGCCTGGCGTGCTGCAATTCATGGGGTCGCAAAGAGACAGGACTGAGCGACTGATCTGATCTGATCTGATTAGCATAAAGATAACAAATAAATTAAGACTTGGGCAATGAATGCCTAGTTGCCTTTAGTCATTTCAATAGGGCTGAATCCAATGCTTCTATTATTTCTACTAAACTAGCATCTAAAAATTGTATGTATGAAAACACATTCCAGATTTTAAAAGTTTCTCTGTTAAACAGACTATACCACAGATGTAAAACATATGTGTATGTGTAAAACTATTTTAAAATCAAACGAAAGCAAACTCTCAGATATTTGATTATCTTTCAAATGAAGCTCACCACTTAGACTACTGATTTGTGAAGTAAAATGGAAAACAGATTAATAACGTGTTTAAGTCTATTTCTAGAATAATGATCTATAAGAAAAGGTGAATTCTGAAAAAAATATGGCTTCAGTCAAAGCTGCTAAAAAGTACTTTGACATTTTACTGCATTTATCTTTCCAAAAAAGGAGATACATAAAACAATATAAAAATGTATGAGACAGAAAAAAAGATCTGACAACTTCAAAGAGAGTAGAAGATGATACATTGTGTATAAGAGTATGGAAAGATAGTCCCTACAAGTCCCTTTGGCACTTGTATAAAAGATGAAAAGTCACTAGATGACACAGAGTGTAAAGAAAACGAAAAGAAAATATGAAAGCTTTCAAGTTACATTAAAGCTATTAGAAAATATGCCAAAAAGTACAAACATCAATTTTAAAGTAACTTCAAAAGGAACACGGGTAAGCTAATTTATATTTTCTTCAAAAGTAATTTCCTTGCCTAAAAGCAAGTGAAAAGTTTCTACATTAAAAAAAAAAAATGCAGAGAAAATGTCTAAATAACAAGATACTTAAAGGGAAGGCTGTCTTTCGAGTAATTCTATAGTTTCGCCAATGAAATATGATTAATACATACAAGCAGAAACAAACTACTTTCCTTCTTAACCATAAAAGGCTAGGGAAAAGACTCTTTCAAAGTATACTAAGCTTCTGATACAGAGCAACAGTGGAAAAGAACTCATTGGTGAAATATCCACCAAGTACCTACCGTAGTAGGTAACCAGCACATAGTGGTGAACGGGACAGCCTCTGTCCATTTGGGTTCAGAACAAATAATTAAATGTATAATTATTTATAAATTTGGAAAGGGCAACTAAGGTGAAGCATAAAAATAAAGTCACATACTGCTCAAAACTTTAATCAAAACTAGTGTTCTAAAATTCAAAGTATGCCTATATATCAGTCATAATTTATACTCTTAATAATGATCAAAGTTGATGTAAAACTACATTCACCTTAAAGATGGGTATGGAGAAAATGCCTAACAAAACTGGAAAACACAATTCTCAAAGGAACACACTTACATGTGACACTGGTGACCCTCAGGAAGGAATGGAAAAAGAAAGAGTTCAGATGGGCGAGAAGATAAAAGAATCAAGGACAGTAGCAAACACATTACTAAAATAACAAAGGAGGTAGGAAAGATACTGGAATTGTAATGAAAGCATGATACCTAGATATCCAGGCTGCTAAGTAACTGTGAGGATAAAGATGGCAATTGGATTTGAAATGCAGAAAAGAAACCCCACAACATACTGAGGGCACATGAATCTACTTTTAATCATGATTATTTCACACACATGAATCTTAAAATTAAAATCAAATATTATCTCATATAATCTCTACTCAATGCAGAAAAGCCATAATTATTCCAGATAACAAGGCAGAATGTTCCATATAAGACAGTTCTAATTATCAGTTCCAGTTTTACTCTCCAAACATCCTAGCATTCAGGTAATAGAAGTTTAAATATTTAAAGATAAATGAACAGGTCTTTACTATGTTAAGAGTCTCTGTTCATTCATCTGTTAAGCTAATAAACATACCAAAAAAATAATCATAAAGTAACAAGGGCAGCAAAATCAAGTAACTATGTGAATATTCTTTCAATTAATTACTCCTCAGAGTACTTTTCCAGAACTTCATCATACTATCACATTAGGTTTTACTTTCTTAGATCATAAGAGCTAAAATTGAGGGATGATGGCAATAATGACACAGATTAATAATTACAACAGATCTATAATCTGTCACTTTTCCTTTGTTTAAGAGTCCAACTACAACATCATTTTTGCACTATGTAATACAGGACAGATAACAGAAAGGTAGAAGGGGCTGCATCATTTCTTTTTGTTTTAAAATATCAACAGTGTCATTGGCCAACAAAGAAATGTGTATCAAAACCACAATGATATACCCTAAGTGTTCCTGGGCTAAAATCAAGGTGTTGGCAGGCTGCATTCCTTTCTGGAGGTTCTAGGAAGAGAATCACTTTGCTTGCTTTTCCATCTCCTAGAGACTGCCAGCATTCCTTGGATTCCTTCCTCCATCTACAAAGGGCGCATATCTCTGACTCATAATCCATAGTCACATCTCCCTCTTACTTTCAGTTCAGTTGTGTCCAACTCTTTACTACCCCATGGACTGCAGCACACCAGGCTTCCCTGTCCAGCACCAACTCCCGGAGCTTGCTCAAACTCACATCCATCAAGCTGGTGATGACTTCCAACCATCTCATCCTCTCTTGTCCCCTTCTCCTCCTGTCTTCAATCTTTCCTAGTAGCAGGGTCTTTTCCAATGAGTCAGTTCTTTGCATCAGGTGGCCAAAGTACTGGAGTTTCAGCTTCAGCATCAGTCCTTCCAATGAATATTCAGGATTTCCTTTAGGATTGACTGGTTTAATCTCCTTGCAGTCCAAGGGACTCAAGACTATCCTCCAACACCACAGTTCAAAAGCATCAATTCTTCAGCGCTCAGCTTTCTTTATAGTCCATCTCTCATATTCATACATGATTACTGGAAAAACCATAGATTTGACTAGACGGACCTTTGTTGGCAAAGTAATGTCTCTGCTTTTTAATATGCTGTCTAGGTTGGTTGTAACTTTTCTTCCAAGGAGCAAGCGTCTTTTAATTTCATGGCTATAGTCACCATCCACAGTGATTGTGGAGCCCAGGAAAATAAAAGTCTCTCACTGTTTTCATTGTTTTCCCATCTATTTGCCATGAAATGATGGGACCAGATGCCATGATCTCCCACAAGAGAATGACCAAGACTTACCTGTAAGTGTCCAGGATTCTCTGGTGGAGGCATGGGTCGGTGGTCTGCTGCAGGGATGGGGGAACTGAGTGCAGCAGCGTGTGCATGGGACCTTCTAAAGGAGGTCACCTTTATCTTCATTACCTCCACCATAGTTTGGTCTCAAGTCAAACAACAGGAAGGGAACATGGCCCCTGCCTGCCCATCAGAACAAGACCCAGTTTCCCCCTCAGTTAGTCTCTCCCATCAGGAACCCTCCATAAGCCGCTTATCCTTCTCTATCGAGGGAAGACAGAATGAAAACCACATTCACAGAAAACTAACCAATCTGATCACATGGACCACAGCCTTGTCTAACTCAATGAAACTATGAGCCATGCCATGTAGGGCCACCCAAGACGGATGGGTCATGGTGAAGAGTTCTGACAAAACGTGGTCCACTGGAGGAGGGAATGGCAACCACTTCAATACTCTTGGCTTGAGAACTTCATGAACAGTATGAAAAGGAAAAAGAAAGGACACTGCAAGATGAACTCCCCAGGTCAGTAGGTGCCCAATATGCTATAGGAGAACAGTAGAGAAATAACTCCAGAAAGAATGAAGGGACAGAGCCAAACCAAAACCAACACCCAGTTGTAGATGTGACTAGTGATGGAAGTAAAGTCCAATGCTGTAAAGAGCAATATTGCACAGGAACCTGGACTGTTAGGTCCACGAATCAAGGCAAATTAGAAGTGATCAAACAGGAGATGGCAAGAGTGAACGTCAACATTTTAGGAATCAGTGAACTAAAATGGACTGCATTAGGTGAATTTAACTCAGATGACCATTATGACTACTGCTACTGTGGGCAAGAGCCCCTTAGAAGAAATGGAGTAGCCATCATAGTCAACAAAAAATTGAGCACATATAATACTGTTTAATCTTCCCATCTCATGATCCATAACTTTAATCATATCTGCAAAGCCCCTTTTGCCAAGGTAACACATAAAAATGCTCTGGGGATTAGGACATGGACATCTTTGTGGGGATAGGGGTATTATTCTGCCTACAACATTGTGGAAATCAAATGTACACACTTAATGAGCTTACGAAAGCTATCATTCTACAGATGGAAATGGGGCATTTAACAGTAGTAACACTTGAAAAATAAAATCCCTAACTATATTACAATCACATAAACTCACATACTATTATTCTCAATGGTGAAAAACTAAAGCATTTCCTCTAAGATCAGGAACAAAACAAGGATGCTCCCTCTCAACATTCTTACTCAACAAAGTTTTGGAAGTCCTAGCTAAGGGAATCAGAGAAGAAATAAAAGGAATCCAGATCAGAAATGAAGAAGTAAAACTCTATTTGTAGACAACATTATATTATACATAGAAAACCCAAAAGATACAATCAGGAAATTACTAGAGCTAATTATTGAACTTTAAGTAAAGTCACAGGATATAAAATCAATACACAGAAATCACTTGCATTCCTACACACTAACAATGAAAAATCTGAAAGAGAAATTAAGGAATCAGTTCCATTTATCATGCAACAAAAAGAATAAAATGCCAAGGAATAAACCTACCTAAGAGACAAAAGAGCTTATATACAGAAACTATAAGACACTAACGAAGGAAATCAAAGATGACATAAACAGATGGAGAGATAGTCCATGTTCCTGGGTTGGAAGAATCAATACTGTGAAAATGACTATACTACCAAATGCAATCTTTGGATTCAATGCAATCCCTATCAAATAACCAATGGCACTTTTCACAATTAGAAAAAAATATTTCACAATTCATATGGAAACACATAAGACCCCGAATAGCCAAAGGAATTTTGAGAAAGAAGAATGTTGCTGGAGGAATCAGCCTTCCTGACTTCAAACTATACTATAAAACTAAAGTCATCAAGACAGTATGGTACTGGTACAAAAACAGAACTATAGACCAATGGAATGAGATAAAAGTCCAGAGATAAACCCATGCACCTATGGGCACCTTATCTTTGACAAAGGAAGTAAGAATATACAATGGAGAAAAGATAATCTCTTCAATCAGTGGTGCTGGGAAAACCAGACAGCTACACTTAAAACAATGCAATTAGAACACTTCCTAATACCATACACAAAGATAAACTCAAAATGGATTAAAGATCTAAATGAAAAATCAGAAAGTATATAACTCTTAGAGGAAAACACAGGCAGAACACTCTGTGACATAAATCACAGCAAGATCCCCTTTGGCCCACCTCCTAGAGTAATGGAAATAAAAACAAACAAGTGGGACCTCATTAAACTTAAAAGCTTTTGCACAGCAAACTATAAACAAGATGAAAAGACAACTCCCAGAATGGGAGAAAATAACAGCAAATGAAACAACTGAGAAAGGATTAATTTCCAAAATATACAAGCCGCTCATGCAACTCAATACCAGAAAAACAAACAACCCAATCAAAAATTGGGCAGAAGATCTAAATTGACATTTCTCCAAAGAAACTACAGATGGCTAATAAACACATGAAAAGATGCTCAACATTGCTCATTATTAGAGAAACTACAGTAAGATATCATCTCACACCAATCACAATGGCCATCATACAAAAATCTACAAAAAATAAATGCTGGAGAGGGTGTAGAGAAAAGGGAACCCTCTTGCACTGTTGGTGGGAACATAAATTGATACAGTCACTATGAAAGACAGTACGGAGATTCCTTAAAAAACTAGGAATAAACCACCATATCACCCAACAGTCACACTACTGATCAGATCAGATTAGATCAGTCGCTCAGTCGTGTCTGACTCTTTGCGACCCCACTAATCGCAGCACACCAGGCCTCCCTGTCCATCGCCAACTCCCGGAGTTCACTCAGACTCACGTCCATCGAGTCAGTGATGCCATCCAGACATCTCATCCTCTGTCGGCCCCTTCTCCTCTTGACCTCAATCCCTCCCAGCATCAGAGTCTTTTCCAATGAGTCAACTCTTCGCATGACGTGGCCAAAGTACTGGAGTTTCAGCTTTAGCATCATTCCTTCCAAAGAACACCCAAGGCTGATCTTCTTCAGAATGGACTGGTTGGATCTCCTTGCAGTCCAAGGGACTCTCAAGAGTCTTCTCCAACACCACAGTTCAAAAGCATCAATTCTTTGGCGCTCAGCCTTCTTCACAGTCCAACTCTCACATCCATACATGACCACTGGAAAAACCATAGCCTTGACTAGACGAACCTTTGTTGGCAAAGTAATGTCTCTGCTTTTGAATATGCTATCTAGGTTGGTCATAACTTTCCTTCCAAGGAGTAAGCGTCTTTTAATTTCATGGCTGCAGCCACCATCTGTAGTGATTTTGGAGCCCAGAAAAATAAAGTCTGACACTGTTTCCACTGTTTTCCCATCTATTTCCCATGAAGTGGTGGGACCGGATGCCATGATCTTTGTTTTCTGAATGTTGAGCTTTAAGCCAGATTTTTCACTCTCCTCTTTCACTTTCATCAAGAGGGTTTTGAGTTCCTCTTCACTTTCTGCCATAAGGGTGGTGTCATCTGCATATCTGAGGTTATTGATATTTCTCCCGGCAATCTTGACTCCAGCTTGTGTTTCTTCCAGTCCAGCGTTTCTCATGATGTACTCTGCATATAAGTTAAATAAACAGGGTGACAATATACAGCCTTGACGAACTCCTTTTCCTATTTGGAACCAGTCTGTTGTTCCATGTCCAGTTCTAACTGTTGCTTCCTGACCTGCATACAAATTTCTCAAGAGGCAGATCAGGTGGTCTGGTATTCCCATCTCTTTCAGAATTTTCCACAGTTTCTTGTGATCCACACAGTCAAAGGCTTTGGCATAGTCAATAAAGCAGAAATAGATGTTTTTCTGGAACTCTCTTGCTTTTTCCATGATCCAGCGGATGTTCGCAATTTGATCTCTGGTTCCTCTGCCTTTTCTAAAACCAGCTTGAACATTAGGAAGTTCACGGTTCACATATTGCTGAAGCCTGGCTTGGAGAATTTTGAGCATTACTTTACTAGCGTGTGAGATGAGTGTAATTGTGCGGTAGTTTGAGCATTCTTTGGCATTGCCTTTCTTTGGGATTGGAATGAAAACTGACCTTTTCCAGTCCCGTGGCCCCTGCTGAGTTTTCCAAATGTGCTGGCATATTGAGTGCAGCATTTTCACAGCATCATCTTTCAGGATTTGGAATAGCTCAACTGGAATTCCATCACCTCCACTAGCTTTGTTTGTAGTTGCAAGAGGGCATCATAGGGCAAACACACTGAGACCATACTCACACTACTGAGGAAACCATAATTTAAAAAGACACCTTTACCCCAGTGTTCACTGCAGCACCATTCACAATAGCTAGGACATAGAAGCAACCTAGATGTCCATCAACAGATGAATGGATAAAGAAGCTGTGGTGAATACATACAATGGAATAGTACTCAGCCATAAAAAGGAACACATTTGAGTCAGTTCTAATAAGGTGGGTGAACCTAGAGCCTATTATACAGAGTGAAGTAAGTCAGAAAGAGAAAAACAAATATCAAATATTAATGCATATATATGGAATCTAGAAAGATGGTACCAACGAACCCATTTGCAGGGCAGCAATGGAGATGCAGACACAGAGAACAGACTTGTGGACACAGGGCAGGTAAGAGAGAGTGGGACAAATGGAAAGTGTAGCACAGAAACATATACACTACCATATGTAAAATAGATGCCAGTGGGAATTTGCTGTATGACTCAGGGAACTCAAACCAGGGTTCTATGATAACCTAAAGGGGGGAGATGGGGTCAGAGGCAGGAGGGAAATTCAGGAGAGAGGGGACATACATATAATAATGGCTGATTCACTTTGATGTATGGCAGAAACCAACACCACATTGTAAAGCAATTATCCTTCAATTAAAAATAAATGCATTTTTTTTAAATATTAAGAAATAAAATGCTACTTTGGATGAAACTTCAGAAACATGAAGATATAGGATTTCATTTCCTTTCTGTGCAGTTAAGAGACTACCCCTCTCCCATAGGACACAGGAGGTATATTCTCTGGAGAAAAAGAAGCAGAGAGACTCTGTACAAGGGGTTTTCAGGCACGGAGAAGGAAGCAATGAGGTAACAAACAGAAACCAGGAAGCATTAATGCATTCTACTTTCTAAACCATGAGAGCCTTAGCCCCTTTCTCCTCACCTGTCCAGGATCCTGACAGTCAAAATTATACCTATCATTTAGGAGAAGAGAGACTACTTCTACTGAATTAATGTGGAAAAAACCTATAGATACTGACATTTAGGGAGTTTCCAAAGAAAAAGCTCTGTAATCATAAAATCAACCTTTGGGGGAAACACTGGGCTAACCAGCCCTGCTGCTGCTGCTGCTGCTAAGTCGCTTCAGTCGTATCCGACTCTGTGCGACCCCATGGACTGCAGCCCACCAGGCTCCCCCGTCCCTGGGATTCTCCAGGCAAGAACACTGGAGTGGGTTGTCATTTCCTTCTCCAGTGCATGAAAGTGAAAAGTGAAAGTGAAGTTCCTCAGTCATGTCCGACTTAGTGACCCCATGGCCTGCAGCCTACCAGACTCCTCTGTCCATGGGATTTTCCAGGCAAGAGTACTGGAGTGGGGTGGCATTGCCTTCTCCGAACCAGCCCTGTAGGAACTTAATTACCTTTTTTAAAACAAAATATGAGTGGATGACTCCAAAGATTCCTAGGCATCTGAAAGCTTCAACATGAAAAAGATGAATATGAATAGAAATAAGGAAACCAAATGCAGAATACAGAAAAAAAAAATAAAAGTTATAATATTCATAAGGATGTAAAAGAAGTTTTTTATCATGAAATCATGAAATAAGAATACTTGCTGTTTTTTAAGGAAATTTGCTATTAAAAGAAACAATGAAAGTACACGGTCATCCTAAATGAGAAAGAGAAAATCTTAAGAGTTTCAAGAGAAGGAAAAAAAGAAATGCAGAAAGCAATACTGGGAGCCAGGAGCCAGTCAAGTAATACTTAAAAAAATATGTGGTATTTTATACACAGCCAAATAAGTAATGAAATTATAAAACTTATTTTTTAGACATATAAGATCTCAAAAAATTTATCTCTTATTAATCTTTACTTAATAAGTCATTGAAAGAGTTGCCCCAACAAGATAAGGGACTAAGTGAAAAAAAAAAAAGAAACTGAAATGCAAGCAACAGGAAATACCATCTTTCAAAGGTTAAAAGGAATTCCCAGGATGATGATGAAACAGAGTTCAAGGGTAACATTAAAAAAAAAAAAAAATTCACATTAGAACTGGAGGAGAGAGGTCTCAGAGAAAATATTTAAGAAATTATACGACATATGTGACTATATGTAAGACAGTGTATCAGAAATATTTTATAAGGTAGCTGAAGGTTGTGAGCAGACAGTCTTAGATTTAGAGATAAATTACAAATACAATGAAAGGCAAATAGCTTATTTTTAAACTATTCATTCCTTTCTTTAAAAATAAACTGAATAAGAATTCTCAAAATTTAATTAGTGACATAATCTGACTGTATTCTTTCCTTCGGCACCCACCTCACTCTTGCCTACCCAGCCTTAGACCAGTAATAGGGCAAAAAGTGTGTCAAAGTTTAAAAGTTCATAAAGTGTTTAGAGAGTTATTCTGTTGTTCTTCATATTTTATCTCTGGAAAGTTACTATCATGAAGAAGTCAATATAAACCTGGCTAAGTAAAATAATCAAATGTTACCTTGGAAACGAAACAAAAGGAGAACTTAAAAATTTCTTTTAAATAAAATCATGAAAATAAGTTATCCTACACATCTGCTGACCCACTTTCTTGGAATCATTCACACAATTTTTTCAGAAGGAGACAATGATTATAACAAAGGTATAATCCAGAAAGGGAAAAGATAAAGGTTACCAACAAATGTGATCTTTAAAAATAAAACAAAACTAAAAACTCTAAAATATAATTACAAAATATTACCAAAATTTCCAGATTATTTGAATGTCAATGTGTATATTTTAACCCTCCTAAACAGTCTTAGGGATAGAAAATAAATACAATTCCGAAATTTAGAAAGAGACCTTTGGTTCTAGAAAAGATTGCAGATCATCTACTTTATAAATGAGGATACTGAGTGCAAACAAGATAAGTAAATTACTTATTCAAGGTCACACAAAGGGTTACTGGCAGAGTATGGACTAAAATTCTAATCTACCATGTGCTAGTCCAGGAACTTTCCACCACGTACCATGCTATCTTATAGGTTTTGAGGCTATCTAAAACACTCAAGAATTTGATTTTCTACCATTTATCTTTTAAAGGGAATAATGCTACAAAGAAATTGTCCTAGAGAGGAAAATACCATTACAGTTACAATGGTTCATTATTTTCTCAAGCATAATTAGAAGTCATATCTATATATAAGATATTTTCAACTAAATAAATATAAGAAAGTTATTTAAGTTCAAAAAAAAAAAAACACCTCTTCAATCAATACACTAATGATCAAAATTTCCTTAACACAGGAATAATTTAAAGAGAAATGAGCTATCCTAAAAAAATGTTCACATCTATTTATATGAAAAAATTAAATAACTGAAATATTAAGAGGCTTTTTGCTGAAGGTGCTTTAACTCATTAATCATCAATAATTTTAATTGATAAGTAAATCTGTACTAACATTAGCTATTAAGATTTGATCCAATTAACTTATTTAAAATTTTACAGTTACTAATGCAAAGAGCTGTTGCCAGCCATCAAGATGCTCATAAAAACATGTAAGAAAGATAAGACACAGGTGTTAAATGATAACTGTATGTGGTTCAAAATTTATACACTAAATTTTATGCTAAAGTATCCAAAGCTTTTACACGTGTTCAGCTTGCTGTTACTTTAAAAATTTCATCTTCTTTAATACTAAGGTTTTCAGCAGTGGAAAGTAAGGACTTTCTCAGGAGAATACTTTCCTACTATTGACAGCAATAATAGTCAAGTTGTCGTCTTTGTTGCTTATCTCAATCTTCTGTCTTTCCTCTTCCATTTCAGTTAGCATGTTATCTGCTAGTGTAATTTAATGTCCCCCTCATATGGACACTTTACCTTCTAATCTATAAAATATTACATTATTTGAGAGTCAACTTTCTATCAGGAAACTTCTTTGAGGACACAGACCATGTCTTCATTTTAGTGTTCTACTCAACATCTATTGCCCAGTGCCTTACCTCATTAGTTGCTCAATGGATATATGTTGAAAAAATTAACCTGATCATGGTTCAAGAGTAGGACAAGGAGTCACAAAGACCACAAAACATGGAAAGACTGAAATATCCATGTAGCCAATTTTTACTGCTTAATATAAAGAACTATTCAACTCAGGAATAAATACGACCAAAGCACTCACGTAAAAGGTAATTCCCTACAATTTTGACAACTGTGAAGAAAACGTAACTTCAATTCATGTTCTTATATACTACAAACAAAAGTTCATCTTTCCTGCACTCTGAAAGCTTACCTAAGAGGACAAAATTAATTAAAGATCAAACCACTGAGGCTGAGAATTGTGTTGTATGCATTACAAGTCACTATCTACCTTCTACATGATGTGAGATAAAGCTGAAAATAAGCAAAATCAAAGAAGATAAAATAACTACAGAATTACTGGGATCTCTAAAGGTGTGAGAAAGCACTTAAGTGTTAAAACTAGAATATTATTAAATCGTAAAACAGTCTGTCTGATCAGTTCAGTTCAGTCACTCAGTAGTGTCTGACTCTTTGCAACCCCGTGAACCGCAACATGCCAGGCCTCCCTGTCCATCACCAACTCCCAGAGCTGACCCAAACTCATGTCCATTGAGTCGGTGATGCCATCCAACCATCTCATCCTCTGTCATCCCCTTCTCCTCCTGCCCTCAATTTTTCCCAGCATCAAGGTCTTTTCAAATGAGTCAGCTTTTCGCATTAGGTGGCCAAAGTACTGGAATTTCAACCTCAACATCAGTCCTTCCAATGAACACCCAGGACTGATCTCCTTTAGGATGGACTGGTTGGATCTTCTTGCAGTCCAAAGGACTGAAAGTAAATGTATCACTTATCAGTAAAACAGCAACCCACAAGGTCAACAGTATTACAAGTTGTTCTGGCTCAATGACAGAGACACAAACTTGAAAGGTAGAAGAAAGAAAAATAAACTACTTGAAATTAGTAAAAAAAAAAAAGTACTATAATAAAAAGTCATAGTTGAAAGATATTACATTGTCTTATGTAATGTAAGAATCAAAGGGAAAACAATATATGAAGTATGGTCATTTTACATTTAAAGGTGGAAAGAAAAGGGAGTAAGGAGTGGGGTGGGGGAAGGAGTCTGGAAGTGTTACTTTTTATGGCACGTACCACATGCGAAGTATCACTACATTAAGCTGTAGTAGGTTATTATGCTAGATCGTCTGTGGTCAATTTGGCAGACACACCACCAACACTACCACCTCCTTGTTTATGCAGTCTAAGGCTGGAAACCACACTTCCCACAATATCCTGGTCTGTACAGTTTCATGACAGCACCTCATATTTGAAGCAGATAAGTAAAGTGAAGGCCAGTTTTCCTCAAGAAGTAACAGGGCTCAGGTGCTTGGTTTTTTCAGATGCAGCAGCCCTGCAGACCTTTACATCAGCTCCCACTTCACAGTCCTGACAGGTTTTGCAGACCTTCCCACAAATACTAACTTTTCTACCCACTTACTACCAGTGATGTTCAGGCTGAGGTCTTCACCAAAGTTCTCTGATCTAATGTCAGCTCCTACCCTCTGCTCAGTGCTTCAGGATGATTTCACTGACAGTCTCTTTGATGTTCAGCAGAGCTCCTTCAATCTATGGTGATCTTTTCTTGACATTTAGGCCCTCAACTGTGGTATAAGGCCAAAATTCTTTATAGAATGCCTTCCATTCTCCGGACCAAATCCTTAGTTACTAAGCTGCTGGAACCATGAAGGTCCTGTGATTCTAGCCCAGCAAAGTCCAGGAAAGGATCTTGTCTAGAAAGGCAGCCTAATAAAGTAATTAAAGGGCTCAGGACCTAGTAGTTAAATCTGATTCTTGGTTCTACCACTTTGAAGCTGTATGTTCTTAGATAGGTAACTTAAATTCTCTGCCTCGGTTTCTCCTTTGGCAGTGATATTAGCAATGGCAATGATATTAGTAACTAATTCATAGAATAGCTATGACAAATGAATAAATATTAAATACATACTAAAGAATAGTAAAGTTTATTAAAATATGCTTTTCAACCCTCTTCCTTCTTTAAACTTACTCCTCCTATTTGTACCCAGTAATAATAGAGAATAATGGTTACTAAGACACTGAAATACTGGAGATGGGATATTTATGAGCCAATGGAAGAAGTGTTACAAAGTCTTATCTCTGGAGCAGGAAACCATATGTGAAGAATTTTATAAAATCAGATCATTCCTGTTTTATTTATTAATACTTGAATTATATGCTATGTGTCTTGAACCATCTCCATACTACTTTTCTGTATGACTCATTCATCATTTTTTTTCTTGTTCTCTGACAGATACACCTATAGAAATGTCAAATAATCAAAGTTCAAAATATATACTCTTCTAATAAAGATAGATTCAAGGCATGTGAATTAGGTTGGAGAAAGAGAATGCTGGGAAAAGAGTTATAACAGACTTTGGATTTTTAAACTTCTTACAACAAAAAAAAGTATTCATATTACATTTATAGTTAAAACTCAATTAAAAAATTATTCTTTCAGAATGATGAATTTCAGAAACACTGATAATTTAGCAATTAAATATGCGATAACATTAAAATACAAAACAGAATCTCCATGTTTTATAGGAAGGATATTTTCTGAAAGTATACTATCTCCATTCTTATACAAATACCTCTTTTAACCCATTAAAAAAAAAAAAAAAACACTAAATCTTTACCGCTATAATTTTTTTCAAGTAACTTTTCTGGTTAATCTTTTTATGATCTTTGGGTAGAAAATATTTCTAATAGAAAAAAATTGTACTGAGACTACTTGCTTTGAAAAGCATCTAGATCTTATTAAATCTACTGTCTCAAAACATGATACATCCTTTCAGATTTCTATATATTCTTATTAAGGAAATCAGAGTAGAATGAAATAAAAAATGACTTTCTTCAGTATCCAAATAATAAAAATAAAGTAAGGTTTAACAAAGTGTTCTACTCCCTGTTGCACCCTTTGGTCATGACAAATGGCAATTGCCTGTCAGCAGGAAAAGTGGATGCCATTTTTCTAGTAGTAGCTTCGTTTTGCACCAAAGAGGCACTGGAGCACACAGACTGAGTCTATGGGCTCATCTTTCTTAACAGTGATCAAACCAAGTGAACAAATCAAAAAGATATTCATTGCTTAATCAAAAAAGTTGAGATGCAATAAGCCAAATGTTTTAGGTTCAATTTGGGATAACTAGTTAGGAAAGGGAAAAAAATGTAAAAAAAAACCGCCATGCACTTCTCCAATTTCACTCAATACTCCTTTTTTCCCACAGCAGGTTGCACAGTACTCAATGCGGTAGAAAAAATACAAACCAAAATAGAGAACAGTAAAATAAACATATACTGGTAGCTCACGTATACACATGCCATCAGTGTACTTATTGCTTTGCTGCTTCTAATTTTTTCTTTTCTGATTTTTTAAAATATCAATTTCCTGAAGGTAAAATAATCTGCAAATGTTTTATTAACTTCTACAGCATTATACTGTGATTGACAAGAGGGCTGCCAACACTCCTGCACAAGCTTGAAAAGGAAAACAGTTCACACCCAATTGAAAGTACAAAAAAAACAGTGTTAAATGTAATATTTAATGTGAAGGAACTCAGTTTTGAGAGTCAGTAAGTGGATATGTGTCTGGCTGCTCATAGGTAACACTATGCTGTGGAAAGACACATGACCATTCTGGTACCAGATGAGAGTACCACATTCCCAACTATGTTATCTAATGATCAAATGTTTTTACAACTATTTCATTTGCACCACAACTAAATGCTCTTCTACAGACCTCAGAAAAGACACTACTTCTTAATTTAGCTGCTGCTGCTGCTGCTAAGCCACTTCAGTCGTGTCCGACTCTGTGCAACCCCATAGACGGCAGCCCACCAGGCTCCCCCGTCCCTGGGATTCTCCAGGCAAGAACACTGGAGTGGGTTACCATTTCCTTCTCCAATGCAGGAAAGTGAAAAGTGAAAGTGAAGTCGCTCAGTCCTGTCCGACCCTCAGCGACCCCATGGACTGCAGCCTTCCAGGCTCCTCCGTCCATGGGATTTTCCAGGCAAGAGTGCTGGAGTGGGGTGCCAGCTATCTGGGTTCAATTCCTATTCTTCTTACTATCTGTAAGATCACAGGTAAATTACTGCAGGTTTCTGTGCCTGAGTAATACAGAAGTTATAATACCTAAATACTAATTTTTTTAAGGGGGAGTAGGATGGAGGATTACTACAGTGTCTGGTATATGATCAATCCTCAGAAAAAGTAAGGTATTATTACTATTAAACTATTTTATGTAAGAGTAAACATACTCACATCCACTTCTGATTTACCTACCTTTGAAAAATAGGAAGAAATATAAAATAATAACGTAGTTGGATTCGTTAGCAGTATAGATAAAAAGACGTTAAATTATTACCAGAAACACACTAGTATTTACAAACACTCCAACACATGAAGGCCTTCCTTCTCCCTTTTACTCCCTTACTACCATGACGCTATTTTTAAACATAAAGATATAAAGTATATTTATAAAGTATGTTTATAAAGTATAAAAGGAGAGAAATTAATAACAGAGGATAAGGAAACTAATCAATAAAAATGGAACTTCAATCTATAGCAGCTCTGATCATTTTTTATTTTCGATGGTTCTTGGACAATTCCACAGAGACAGACATCAAAATAAGAGATTAAAGTTCTGTCCAC